>NW_016107864.1:1218706-1254668 GCF_001604975.1 Cebus imitator
AGGCCATGAGGTACCATGGGTAAGTAAAAGCCATGAGTCAGCTAAAAGTAAATAGGCTGGGAAAAGAAGAAAGACTTGTCAGGAATGAATAGGAAGTTTGTGGAGAGAAAAATAGAGCTGAAATTGCTGCATCATTGCAATAGTGAGCATTATACAGAGAAACAGAACCAATAGGATATATATAAATATATAGGAGAATATTTACTATAGGAATTGGCTCACACGATCATGGAAGCCAAGAAGTCCCAAAATATGCCATTTGCAAGCTATAAAACCAAGAAAGACAGTGGTGTGATTCAATCTGAATCGTAAGGCTTGATAATCAGGAAGACTGCTGCTTTAAGTCCAAGGTCCTAAAGCCCAAGAACCCGGAGTGCCTCTGTCTAAGGGCATTAGAAGACAGATTTCTCAGCTCAATAAGAGAGTGAATGTTCTCTTCCTCCACCTTTTTGTTCTAGTCAGGTAGGCCCCTCCACAGACTGAATGGTGCCCACTCAAACAGGTAAAGGTGGATTGTTTTTAACTCAGTCTACTGATTCAAATGCTAATCTCATCTGGAAATACCCTCAAATATTCACCAGAAATAATGTTTTCCAGCTCTCTGGCTATCCCTTAACTCAATCAAGTTGATACATAAAGTTAACCACCACAGTCATGAACTCAGAGGACATCTCAAATTGTTATTGGGGCCTAGAGCCTCCGACAGACTCATGATGCTGCTGCTGAATATACATGGCGACAAACAATGTTTCAGATCTCCGAAGACCTTATTGTGCAACGTTTCTAACTTTCCCAGTCATCCTTGAAATAAACCTCCAGGAGAGTGATATAAACAAAAACAAAAACAAACGATCCTTCAGTATATAGAAAGACACTCGCCCTCACTCATCATAAGATAAAGGAAAATTAAAACTAAACTGAGATTTGATATTTTGATTTCTCTATCGGATTCGCAAATATTCAAAAGTTTGATAAGAAACGTTTTAATCAAGTCTATGGGAAAATGGGTACTTCTCTGCTGGTGGGAAAACAAAATGGTACAACCCTGGGAAGAGGAACTTAGGAATTTGGCAATATCTAAGCTGTATGTATGCACAAGGTGAAGTAGTAAAAATTGTAACTGAAAAATAAATATCTATCAATAGGTGATGGGTTGAATAACTGTGGTACATCCACACAATGGCATATAGCTGTCTTGAAGAATAAGGATTTTTTTCTATGTACTACCATGAAATGATCTCTAGGATTTAATGTTGAGTAAAAAATAATCAAGGCAGAAAAGAGTACACATAGTACGTTATTGTTTAAGAAAGAAGAGTACTAAGTACAGACACAGACACACACACACACACACAGTACATTCTTATTACTCTCATTATTTGTGGTAGTTGTGTTCTCTAAAGTCAAACTGAGCACTAAATTAGTAAATAACTGAACCATTGTTCCTAATGGAATTACAAGGTTAGGTTTCTGTAAGCCCTGGTCACAATATTTTAATCAATGGATCAATATATAGCCCTGTTTTATGTCTGAATCTGTTTCAAGACATCTTATTTAAATATGTTGTTGATTCATTAACACTGATCTCACAGCCAATAGCACTATAATTCATGCCTAAATGAAGGTTATCTATGGCATGTGTTTTCCTCATAAGGCACATCAACAACCTTATTTTTCTTAGTAACACCTAACAGCACTTCAGCCTATGCTGTGGGGCCATTTTAACTGTGAAATCTCCAAGAAAAAGCACAAACTTAGGGAAAAAAAAAAAGAATAAGTATACTGCAGAAAGGACATTTGATTACATATGAGAGCTGAAATAAGAGAGAGCCTTATTTGACTCAGCTAGGAATACACACATTGAAGGATTCCAATTTTACAGCATTTTACATGTACCCATGAATGACCATGAAAGTGCGGCAAGTACTGATTTTAAGGCTACAAGGCTACAAATAAATGTTAGCTCGTAGGCAAATTTGCAACTATGGAATCTGTGACTATTGTGTATATTTCTTTCTTTTTTTTTTTTTCTTTTTTTTTTTTCTTTTTTTTGAGACGGAGTTTCACTCTTGTTACCCAGGCTGGAGTGCAATGGCACCATCTCGGCTCACCGCAACCTCTGCCTCCTGGGCCCAGGCAATTCTCCTGCCTCAGCCTCCTGAGTAGCTGGGATTACAGGCACGCACCACCATGCCCAGCTAATTTTTTGTATTTTTAGTAGAGACGGGGTTTCACCATGTTGACCAGGATGGTCTCGATCTCTTGACCTCGTGATCCACCCGCCTCGGCCTCCCAAAGTGCTGGGATTACAGGCCTGAGCCACCGCGCCTGGCCCGTGTATATTTCTTACATTTAAAAAATGGAGTGGCTTCTGGTACTTTTTCATTAAATCGTTTAAATTTTTTTTAAATGTTAAATAGAAGACTAAGCCACAAAATGATCACCTGAGCTGTGAGCAAGTTGTAATATTTTGTCGTTGGAGGGTCTTGCCTCAATGTTAGTAGCTGCTGACTAATCAGAATGGTAGTTGCTAAAGGCTGAGGTGATTCTAACAATCTCTTGGAAAAAAAAAAGTGAAGTTTTCCACATTAATTAAGCTTTCCTTTCACAAAAGATGTCTCTGTAGCATCCTATGCTATTTGATAGCACTTTACCCACAGTACAACTTCTTTCAGAATTGGAGTCAATTCTCTCAAATCCTGCTACTGCTTTCCCAATTACATTTGCATAATATTCTAAATTCTTTTTCGTCATTTCAACAGTGTTCACAGCACCATCACCAGGACTTGATTCCATCTAAAAGAACTACTTCCTTTGCTCGTCCCTAAGAAGCAACTCATCCATTCAAGTTTTATCATGAGATTGCAGCAATTCAGTAACACCTTCAGACTTCAGTTCTAATTCTAGTTCTCTTGCTACTTCCACCACATTTTTAGATACTTCCTTCGCTGAAGTCTTAAAAACCTCAAAATCATCAGTGAGGGTTGGAGTCAACTTTCTACTAAACTCTTGCTAATACTGATGTTCTTCCAAACTACTGCTCCTCCTATGAGTCATGAATATTCTCAATGGCATTTAGAATGGTGAATCCTTTCCAGAAGGTATTCAATTTACTTTGCCCAGGTCCATCAGAGGAATCACTATTTATGGCAGCTATAACCTTACAAAATGTATTTCTTAATTTTGAATCAAAAGTCTAAATTACTCCTTGATCCATGGGCTACAGAATGAACGTTGCATGAGAAGGCATGAAAACAACATTAAGGTCCCTGTACATCTCTGTCAGAGCTCTTGGGTGACCAGGTGCATTGTGTCAATGTGTGGTTATATTTGGAAATAAATCCTTTTTTCTGAGAAGTAGGTCTCAACAGTAAGCTTAAAATAGTCAGCAAACTATACTATAAGCTGACATGCTGTCATCCAGGATTTTATGCTCCACTTACAGAGGACAGGCAGAGTAATGTAATTCTAAGGGTCCCAGGATTTTCAGAATAATAAATGAATATTGACTTCAATTTAAAGTCACCAGCTGCATTAGCTCCTGAAAGACAGACAACCTGCCCTTTGAAATTTTGAAGCCAAACATTTTCTCTTCACTACCTATGAAAGTTTTAGATGGCATGTTTTTCCCATAAAAGGCTGTTTCATCTGCATTAAAAATCTGTATAGTATACCTACCTTCATCAATGACCTTAGCTAGATATTCTGAATAACCTGCTTCAGCTTCTCCATCAGCACTTGCTGCTCCACCTTGTACTTTTACGTTACGATACAGCTTGTTTCCTTAAATCTCACATACTAACCTTTTCTAGCTTTAAACATTTCTTCTACAGCTTCCTCACCTCTCTCAGCCTTCATATAATTGAAGAGAGTTAGGAATTTGCTCTGGATTAGGCTTTAGATTAAGGGAATGATGTGGCTGGCTTGATCTTCTCTGTAAACCACCAAAATTTTCTCCATATAAGCAATAAGGTGATTTCACTTTCTTATTTTATGTATTTACTAGAGTATAACTTTTAATTTTTTAAAATAAATTTTGCCTTGCATTCACAACTTGGCTGACTGTTTGGCACAATAGGCCTTGCTAAAGTTCCCTATTTCTTAAGATATAATTAGGCTAATTATGTCTTTTGACATGCCTTCCTTACTAAACTTAATCGTCTTTAGCTTTTGATGTAAACGGAGAGATATGTGATTTTTCCTTTCACTTGAACACTTACGAGACCACTGTAGGGTTATTAATTAGCCTAATTATGTCTTAAGAAATAGGGAGGACTGAAGAGAGAGATGAAGGAATGGCTGGTCAATGGAGCAGTCAGAACACATACATTTTATCCATCAAGTTCACTATCTTATGTGGACATGGTTCATGGGACCCCAAAAAAAACATAATAGTAACATCAAAGATCACAGATCACCATAACAGATGCAATAATAATGAATAAATCTGAAAAATTATAAGACTTACTAAATATGACACAGAGATACAACTTAGCATACACTATTGGAAAAATGGTGCCAATAGACTTGCTTACCACAGGATTGCCTCAAGCCTTTAATTTAAAAAAAAAGAAAGAAAGAAAGAAAGAAAGAAAAAACACAGTATTTGAAAAACACAATAAAGTAATGTACAAAAAACAAGGTATGCCTATAAACAAAATTGGGAGAAGAAAACAGGATGGAGGCAGAGAAATAGAAGATAAACTTCTCTACATTTTCCTTGTTTCATAATTTGATTGTGAACCATGTAAAAGTTTTATAAAATTAGAAAGTAAAATTAAACCAAAATGAAATTAAAGGCAATCTCTAAATTTGGATTGGAAATATTATGACTTCATCAAATACTTTCTTTTTAAAAATATTGATTATTGTCTCTAGGTCTCTTCTCATTGAAAAGACCTAGAGATAATAATCAACCCAGTAGCACTGAGCTCCCTCATAACTAGATCATGTTGTCTAAATGTCATTTCTCACTAAAAGAAGCCAGGCCTTTTGGGGGAAATGGGTGATTCTAAATCTGGAGCTAGACATGTACAAATTAACACTAAAATATTTTTACATTCTCAAAAGCAAGGACATTAACGAAGATTGTTAAGGTCATGTCAGAAGGACTCAGGGGACAATTTAAAAGGATCCCATTGGCTAAATGTGAGATAATGTGCTTACTAATTAGAATAACTGCAATGTATAAAAACACATCTGGCTGGGCATGGTGGCTCACACCTATAATCCCAGCATTTTGGGAGGCCAAGGTTGGGCGGATCACAAGGTGAGATCGAGCATACTGGCCAAAATGGTGAAACACCATCTCTACTAAAAATACAAAAATTAGCTGGGTGTGGTGATGCATGACTGTAATCCTAGCTACTTGGGAGGCTGAGGAAGGAGAATCGCTTGAACCTGGGAGTCAGAGATTGCAGTGAGCAGAGATTGCGCCACTGCACTCCAGCCTGGGTGACAGAGTGAGACTCCGTCTCAAAACACACACACACACACACACACACACACACACACACAAACACACCCCTCTAATATATTTGAGTTCATAATCACACACACACACACACATTGTTGTTCACTTTCGAGGATACTAGAAACTAATCCATTATTCTGAATATTGCTAATTAAAAGAAAATAATAAAACATTTTTCTTGCCCTTTGTTTTCAACTCTTATTTTAGATTCATGGGGTATATATGCAGGTTTGCTACCCAGAAATATTGTGTGATACTGAGGTTTGGAATACAAATGATCCCATCACCCAGGTACTGAGATTAGTCCCAATAGTTTTTCAACACTTTCCCTCCCCTCCTTCCCCTATCTAGTAGTAGTTATTGTTGCCATCTTTAGGCAGTGAAGCCTACTTGATCATGGTAAAGTAACTTTTTGATGTGCTTTTGGATTTGGTTCGCTAATGTTCTTTTGAGGATTTGTGTGGCTATGTTCATCAGGAATATTGGCCTGTGGTTTTCTCTTTTTGTCATATCTTTGCAAAGTTTTGGCATCTATGATGCTGGCTTTATAGAACGAGTTAGGGAGGAATCTCTCTCCTCCTCAATGTTTTAGAATAGTTTCAGTAGAGTTGGCACCAGCTCTTTGTATATATGGTAGAATCTGGCTGTAAATCCAGCTGGTCTGGGGCTTTTTTGCTGTTGGTAGGATTTTTATTTCTGATTCAGTTTTGGAACTCAATATTGTTTTGTTCAGAGTTTTAATTTCTTCCTCATTCAATATTGGGAAATCATGTGTTCCTAGTAATTTATCTATTTTCTCTATATTTTCTAGTTTGCATACGTAGAGGTGATCAGAATCATTTCTGAGAATCTTTTGTATTTCTGTGGGATTGTTTGTAATGCCACCTTTTTTGTTTTGATTGTGCTCATTTGAATTTTCTTTGTTAATCTAACTAGTTGTTAATCAATCTTGTTTATCCTTTCAAAATATTATTTTAATTTTTTTATTTTTGTATGGATTTTGGGGTTTCAATTACATTCTGTTCTGCAATTTCATTCTGTTCTCTGATTTTAGTTATTTTTTTCTAGTGCTAGCATTGGGGCTAGTTTGTTCTTGTTTTTCTAGTTCCTCTAGGTTTTATGTTAGATTGTTAATTTGAGGTCTTTCTTTTTGAGATAGGCATTTAACACTATAACCTTTTCTTTTAACATCTCTTTTGCTGCATACCAGAGAATTTGATATGTTGTGGACTTATTTTCTTTATTTCAAATATTTTTTTTGATTTCTGGATTAATTTTATTGTTTACCCAAAAGTCATTCAGAAGAATGTTTAATTTCCTTGTAATTGTGTGGTTTTGAGAGAACTTCTGTGTATCACTTTATACTTTTATTCCATTATTATTAAAGAATAGTTGATATAAACTCAATTTTTAAAATTCATTTAAGATTTGTTTTATGGCAAAGTGTGTGGTCAATCTTGGAGTGCAGATGAGAAGAATGTATATATCTTGGTTGATGGGTAGTATATTCTGTAGGTGTCTATTAGGTCCAATTGGTCAAGTGTTGAGTTTAAGTCCAGAATTTCTTTGTTAGTTTTCTGCCTCGGTAATCTGTCTAATGGTGTTAGTGGGGTATTGAAAGTCTTCACCATTAGTGTGTAGCTGTCTAATTCTTTTTGTAGGTCTAAAAGTACTTGTTTTATAGATTTGGGTTCCAAAGTTGCGTGTGTATATATTTAAGATAGTTATCTGTTCTTCTTAAACTGAACCCTTTATCATTATATAATGCCCTTTTTGTCCTTTAAACCTACTGTAGTTGGTTTAAAGTCCATTTTATCTGATATAAGAATAGTGATTCCTGCTCTTTTTTGTTTTCTATTTGCATGGTAGATGTTTCTCCAATGCTTTACTTTGAGCCTATGTGTATTACTACATGCAAGATGGGTCTCTTGGAGGAAGTAGATGGATTGGTCTTGCTTTTTTTACCCAACTCACCCTTCTGTACCTTTTAAGTGGAGTGTTTAGAACATTTACACTCAAGTTTAACAATTATATGTGAGGTTTTGATTCTATCATGAAGTTGTTATCTGATTGCTTTGTAGTTTCTATCGTGTAGTTGCTTTATAGGATCTGTGGGCTATATACTTGAATGTGTTTTTGTGGTAGCAGGTATCATTCTTGTTTCCATGTTTGTTGCATGGAACTCCCTTATGGATATCTTGTAAGGGTCTAGTGGTAGCAAATTCCCTTTGCACTTGCTTGTCTGGAAAAGATATTATTTCTCCTTTGCTTACGAAGCTTAGTTTGATGAGATACGAAATTTTTGGTTGAATTTCTTATCTTTAAGAATGCTAAAAATAGTCCCCTAATATCTCCTCACTTGTAAAGTTTCTGCTGAGAAGTCCACTTCTAAATTGATGGAGTTCCCTTTGCACATAATCTGACCTATTTCTCCAGCTGCTTTCAAGATTTTTTCTTTAGCATTGACCTTGAGCATCTGGTGACTGTATGCCTTGATGGTGTTAGTTTTGTATAGTACCTCCCACATGTTCTCCAGATTTCTTGCACCTGAAGGTCTACCTCTCTAGCAAGATTAGAAAATTTTTATTGAATTATTTCCTCAATATGTTTTCCAGGTTGTTTACTTTACCTGCTTCTCTCTCAGGAATGCCAAATAATTCATAGCTTTGGTTGCTTTACATAATACCATATATCTTGAAGACTTTGGTTTTTTTAATTCTTTTTTTTTTTTTAATCTGACTAGGTTAGTTTGAAAGACTGGTCTGCAAGCTCTGAAATTCTTCCCTCTGATTGATTCAGTCTATTGCTAAAGCTTTCAGTTAATTGTATTTTGAAATTCATTGAGTTTTTCAATTCAAGAAGCTCTGGCTGATTTATTTTTAAGATGTCTATCTCTTTCTTCACTTCCTGGATTGCTTTAGAATTTTCTTTGTGTTGATGTTCAACTTTGTCTTGGATTTCACAGACCTTCCTTGCAATCCATGCTTTGAATTCTTTATCTGTCCTTTCTGAATTTCCATTTTGGTTAGGGACCCTTGCTGGGCCAATTAATGTGATCTCTTTGTTTTGTCCCCACATTCAGATTTTTCATGGTGCCAGAACTCCTCCTGTGCTGGTTCCTTATCACCTGGAGAGACTTGCACTTCTAATTTTTGTAGTTATTTTTATACAGATAGAATCTTTTATTTTTGTTTCTTTCCCTATAATTTTATTTTCTCCCTTCCTTTTCCTTTTCCCCCACTCCCTAGGGAAAGTGACTGTAGAGAATGCTGGATACATTTTGCTGGATACAAATGCAAAGCAAGTATTTTGGCCTTGCTTCTGTAGCCCTACACACTTTTTTAAAGCAGGTTTTATATTGGGCTGTGTGTAGTTTGACCTACATGCCAGTAGATGGTACTTATAACTAAGTTATCTGTGGCCAACATGGCTGGGTATATACTTGATCTTTGTTTACTGGCAGAAGCTGTTTCCTTAGGCAATGGGCTTATTCATGGAAGGCATAGTGGTCTGAGCTCCATGTTCAACTACTGGTAGCTTGGGACCATGATGGGCAGGGCTGGACCAGGGAGTCCACCTACAGTTCCCTCATGCCAGGCATATGCACCATTGCCAAGGGAGAATCCAGTGGGCAGCCACCAAGCACCTAGAAATGTGCCCAGGCATGGAGCTGGGAAACTTACTTAGCTCTTCAAGTTATCTGCATGAGGATGGGATATGGCCTAAACTCCTAATCTGGGAAAGTGAGTGCTCTAGATGCTTGGAGATCTGTTTAAGCACATAGCAGAGAGTGCCCCCACTATACCAAGATGTCTGCACAGGAGGGGTGGGGTGACTCAAATTAATGAGCCAGGCAAACAGGTGTTCTGAATACTTGGAGATCTGCCTGGGCATGCATCAGAGAAAGCTCGGGTACTCCATGATCTATATCTGGGAAAAGTAGGGTAGTTCAGGCTGCTGAATCAGATGCTACAAATGCCTAGAGATCTGCCTGAGCGTGAAACAGAGAAGGCATCCCTGCACCAGGAATACTGCCCAAGAAGGGCAGGGTGTGTCAAGCTGCTGATCTAGGTGAGAAGACGCTCTGAATGCCTGGGTGTGGAGCATGGAGAGCCCCAGTTCACCATGATCTATGTCCATGAAGAGTGAGGCAGCTTATGCTGCTGGCTCAGGGTGCTACAAATGTCTGGATTACTGCCTGGGGGTGGAGCACAGAGGGTTTTACTGCACCACAATCTCAGGGGAGCAGGCTGAGGGTGCCCAGCAAAGACCAGTTCCAGGTTTCCAAGCTGTCCCTGGCTGCAAGTTTCACCTCCCAGAAGAAACTGCTGCTGTAACATTTCTCCCCCAGCTCTGGCTTGCAATGAGGGACAGCACAGTTCTAATGTCTGCTGCCTAAGTGCCTTCCACAGTTCTGGCTGTGGAAGCTCCTATTCCACTCCAGAGTGAGTGCTCCAATCTCTGGCCTGACATTATATTGTTTGTGTGGCCATGCTGCTGGGTTGTCAAAGAATGGCTGACTTGGCCGGGCGTGGTGGCGCAAGCCTATAATCCCAGTATTTTGGGAGGCTGAGACAGGCGGATCAGGAGATCAGGAGATCAGGAGATCGAGACTATCCTGGCTAACACTGTGAAACCTCATCCCTACTAAAAATACAAAAAAAATTAGCCAAGCATGGTGGTGGGTGCCTGTAGTCCCAGCTACTCCAGAGGCTGAAGCAGGGGAATCCCTTGAGGAGGTAGAGGTTGCAGTGAGCTGAGATCATGTAACACTCCAGCCTGGGTGACAGAGAGAGACTCTGTGTCTCAAATAAAAGAAATGGCTGATTTTGTGTGCACCCAGATTAAAAATTGCATCCTGATCTCAGTCCTAGGTCTGGGAATGTGTCTGCAGCTTTTCCCTGTGTCTTTCCCTCACAGCATATTCAAGCCTCTCCCTGATAGTTACAGGGCTTGGGAGAAACATAGTGCTGTATCCCAGCCTGAGTTGCTGGGTGATATGGCTTGACGCTGTGTTCTCCTCACCCAAATCTCATGTCGAATTATAATTCCCAGTGTTGGGGGAGGGACCTGGTGGGAGGAGATTGGATCATGAGGGCAGATTTCCCCCTTGTTGTTCTCAAGATAGGGAGTTCTCATGAGATCTGGTTGTTTAAAAGTATGTAGAAAGGCTGGGTGTGGTGGTTCACGCCTGTAATCCTAGCACTTTGGGAGGCTGAGGCAGGAAGATCACTTGAGATCAGGAGTTCGAGACCAGTCTGGTCAACAGGGTGAAACCCCATCTCTATTAAATGTACAAAAATGTTAGCCAAGCATGATGGCATGTGTCTGTAGTCCCAGCCACTAGGGAGGCTGAGGCAGAAGAATCACTTGAACCTGAGTGGCAGATGTTGCAGTGAGCAGAGACCACACCACTGGACTTTAGCCTGGGTAAAAGACTCTGTCTCAGTAATAATAATAATAATAATAATAATAATAAAAGTATGTAGCACATTTCACTTTGCTCTCTTTCTCTCTTGCTCTACCATGGTAAGACATGCTTGTTTCCCCTTCGCCTTCTGCCATGATTGTAAGTTTCCTGAGACCTCCTACCCATGCTTTCTGTACAGCCTGTGGAACTGTGAATCAATTAAACCTCTTTTCTTCATAAATTACCCAGTCTCAGGGAGTTTGTGATAGCAGTGGAGAAAAGACTAATACACTTGGATTCCCAGTGGAAAGATGAGTCACAGACAAGGCTGTCTGCCTCTCTCAGGTACTTGGGCTTCACTCATCATTATCAGCCAGACACCACCACTGGAGCTGTTTGCTGGCATTCTCCTCCTTGGAATTAGGGATATCCTTCGTAATTTCAGTGGATTCCCATTTTTGTTCTTGAATTAAAGCTCACAGAGTAGACCTTTATGAACTATCCTGCTATTTCTAAGTGGCTAAGGCATGCTAAAAGCTTCTAATCTGCCATCTTGGGCCGGCAGTGGAGGGACCTGCCTTTTAATATGAACTGGGCCTTAAAGCAATCAAGTAGGTATTGAAGAACTTTTTTTTCTATAGAGGTATTTCAGATTACAAATAAAGAAGGAATAAGAATGTCACCTTCTTGCAAACTCCTTATAGGGATATAGGCTTATTAATTGCTATAGCCAAAATTTCATCCTCATAAATCATATATTGAAGCTCTGGATCCCAATGTGACTGTATTTGGAGATTGGGTCTGTCTTAATCCATTGTCTGCTGCTTAACAGGATACCACAGACTGAGTAATTTATTTTAAAAAAGAAAGAAGAGATGTATATGGTTCACAGTTCTGAAGGCTGAGAGGTCCAAGATTAATTAGCCACATCTGGTGAGGGCCTTCTTGCTGTGTCATAACATGGTGGAAAGCACCACAAGCTAGAGGAATGAGCCTAAGACAGGAAGACATAAAGGGGGGAAATTCCCATGGTAACAGAATTAATCCATTCATGAGGGCAAATTCCTTATGATCTAATCACGTCTTAAAGTTCCATCTCTTAATACCATTACAACAGTAGTTAAATCTCAACTTGAATTTTGGAAGGGACATTCAAACCATCACAGGCCTTAACTACATTAAGGAGGCAATTAAGATCAAATAAGGTCACACGCATGGAACCCTAATCCAATAAAATGAGTGTCCTTATGAGAAAAGGAAGTGACACCACGAGAGCTCTATCTTCAAGCACACACAGAGAAAAGGCCACATGAGGGAACAATGAGAAAGTAGTCACCTAGAAGCCAGGAAGAGGTCTTACCAGAAACAAACCTTGTTGGCATTTTGGTCTAAGACTTTGAACCTTTTGAACTGTGAGAAAATAAATTTCTGTTGTTTAAGGCCACACAGTCCTTGGTATTCTGTTTTGGTAGTCCAAGGAAGCTAATACATTGACATCATCAAAAGAGGGACCAGACATTGTTATTTTCTTATGGACGTATACACCACTGCCTATGAGGTGATATTATGTATAAAAAATTATGAATCTGAATCACATCAAGATTTAGCTCTAAGTACTAATTACATGAAATCACATGGGAATGGAAGGACGGAGGAACATGTTTCATGACACCATGGGGAGCAACCAGCAAAAGTCAGAATATGAAAAATTTCACAGGAAAAAATGACTGTTTTATCAACAAATATATTTTAAGAAAATCATACAAAGAAGTGGAATCTATAAATCAAAAGATACTTAATAGATATATCATCCAAATGCAATATATGAACCTTCTTTAGATGCTGATCTTATCAAACTCTGTGAGAGAGAGACAGAGAGAGAGAGAGAGAGGGAGAGAGAGAGAGAGAAACAGAGAGAGAGAAAGAAAGAAAGTGTGTGTTTCATGTTATTAAATAAGTGGTTTTTTCTTGATAAGACAAGATTTCTGGGATTTGCTTCAGAATAATCATACTGTATGATAGGAGACATGAGAAAGGGTGTGGATAAAACTACAGCAGTAGAGAATTAATCAAGAAATTATGATAGGTACAGGAGCTTTATTCTAGTCTCTCTACAACAAGTTTAAGTTTTAATTTTTATATTAAATGTTTAACTCCCATTTACCAGCTAACTGAATATATCCCTGTTTCTCACATTTTGAAAGGATCCAATCAATATAGAATTGTTGTCAAGATTAAATGAAATTGCCCATGGAGAACAGGGAGTCTGGTGGCTAGAAAAAATAACAGAGGGTCCAGATGTGATGGCTGAAATATTATGTTTCAGGATTTCAGCTCATCTCAGAATATCCTGTGCAAGTCAAAGAAATCCTGTGTTAATTCTATGCAAGTAACACAGACAAGATGCAATTCCTATACATTTAGCATATATTCAGAAACAGAATCTTAAGCACTGCATCTTTGATTCCAAGTTATTACTGAGCGTTTCCCTGCCTGATGTCCGGTGCATGAAGACTCCTTTAAGTCCCATCTACTGAATGCATACTATACTTCCAAACTCAGCCCTGAATAATCCCAGGGAGCTCTTGACATTACTGACATTATCACCTCTTTTTCTATATCATGCATATCTGCTATTGCCTTCTTCACGTCCAACATACCCAGTTGCTCTCTCCATTTTGACCCTGTCTCCTCTCAGAGGTCATTTAATTTCTCCACCTAGGTTAGACTTAGGACATCCCTTCCAAGTCCTAAGGCATGGGTAGAGCTGCCACCAGTTTCACTATCAGTTCCCACAGCAAAGATGACACCTCTTCAAAATGTCTGTCTGTCCACCCTACCCTTGCCATCCCACTATCTGACTATTGTCAGAACTTTCAAATTGTTTTTTCAGTATCTCTTACTGCCTCTCTGCTGACGTTTTATGATTTTGCAATATACTTTGTCCAAATTTCACAAAAAGCAATGAGTCCAGGATAACAGTAGTCTCATGTGGCCTCCCTAAGACTGAAACCATGTTGTTGTTGACCTAGTTGCATTTCACGGTTACCAGAAATCAACTGATTAGGTAATTTAGGGAGTATTTTGCATCAGTTTTTTTCATTTTCACTAAGTAGGGTGACCTTGTAGAACTGAAATGGTTATTCCCCAAAGTAGGCCTAATGGCTGGCAATCTTAATGCTTGTGCAGTTTCCAAAAATGCTGGATTCCATATTCTCTTAAAAGAGAATAACACAAGCCTCTAATTTTCCACCATTGTCTATTCCAATTAAGCCAAAGAATTTAGAATGATTTGGTGCCCAAATAGGATATATATTCAGCATGGAAAGAACAGAGAGATTACAATTAAATCTTTGATTAAATCACATCCCTTATTCTAGGCTTCCGTTTCATTACTGATAATATAATCTCTCTCTCTTTTTTCTACTTTTTTACATTTATTTATTCCCTAAAAGCCTAAGAGTCCTTTGAGGTCAGGGATTGTATTTCATTTTCTTTCTATCTCCTATGCCAAACACAGTTCTTTCAAATAGTAGCATTAGATTAATCTTAAATAAACAAATGAATCTCCAAGGTTCAGTGAAATTGTGACTTCCATGGAGATATCCAAAAACATGGAGATATCCAAAAATATCATCAACAGCTCTGCCTAACAGTAACAGCCAACCATTTATGATGAAAAAGAGCTACAGGCACATTAAAAGCGTGCCCCAAATTGTGAAGTTCAGCTCTTGGCCACAATCCTGGAGAGCAATAGTGTGCAATGAAAAGCGTCCCAGAATCTGCTTCAATTCAAGGCAGCACTGGAATCAGCATTATCTTGGGCAAGCTACTGGGCTATAGGGAAACCACAGATTTTGGGAATAGGGGGACCCGAATACAAAGTGAGTTCCATTGGTCTCCCTTTAAGAGTCTTTGGATGTAAGAAACAGAACTTACTTGAGCAACTTTAAGCAAAATTAGTTTTTTTAAAGAGAGATGTCAAAACAAACTCAAAGTCAGGGAGTGTAGACAGACCCCCAGAAAGCCTGGTTCCAGCAACTAAACACACTTCCTCCAAACAAGGCCACGGACCCACACATTACTGAGTCCCTCACTCTCTGTACACTCATGGTCTCTTACCCCCTCTTCTCTCTGCATGTCTCTATACAGAGCAATTTTCTTGTTTCACATGTAAAGAGGCTAAATGGGGCTGCCAGATCCCATTTTCTTACTGCTCAGTTCAGTTACTCACCGAGGCTGGCTCATGGTTCTCAAGTTTATTTCCAATTTCCTGGAAGGTAGGATTTGATTCTCCCCCACACTCTCTACCAGTGACCCCTGTCTACCCACTCAGCAGGGGCTGCAGCAACCTACTTTCTGAAGAGTGATGACTTTAACCAGTGACATAAAATGATCAGATTCCACTTCATAAGGCTCACACGGGCAGAGGTATAAAGGATACCCAAGGCCAAGAGAACAGTTCAGTGTGTGTTGCCTTAACCAGAAAAGAAATGATGAGAACTTAAAATCTGAAAATCTGTCGGGGAGACAATATGAAAATGAATGTGAGACCTATGAAAGAATTAGAATCAGCTAGGCGTGGTGGCTCACACCTGTAATCTTAGCACTTGGGAGGTCGAGGCAGGCAGATCACTAAGTCAGGAGATCAAGACCATCCTGGCCAACATGGTGAAACCCCGTCTCTAGTAAAATACAAAAAAAAAAAAAAAAAAAAAAAAAAAAAAACAAAATAAAAAAAAAAAAAAAAAAAAAAAAAAAAAAAAAAAAAAGCTGGGTGTAGTGGTTCCTGCCTATAATCCCAGCTACTCAGGAAGTGGAGGCAGGGGAATCACTCGAACCCAGGAAGTAGACATTGCAATGAGCCAAGATCATGCCACTGCACTCCAGCCTGCTAACAGAACAAGGCTCCATCTCAAAATAATAATAATAATAATAATAATAATAATAATAATTCAATGTGGGGATGAGAAATACAGAAGATTTCTGGTCTAGAGAGAGAGGGCTGACAGAACTAGTCACTGAACAAAACAACTAAGCAGAATGGCAAGTTTGGGTGGGGTCAGGGATAGGACCAGAGTGAATAAAGGTATCATATTTCAATGAAGAACAACAATCTGAGCACAGATTCTTAAAGGTTTTTTAACTCTACAATGGTGCAAAAGTGATATGAATTTGTAGAAAGCATACTTCAAACTTTCATTTTGCTCTTTTCCTATGCCAGTGCTACGTAGTACCAGACTCTCTCATACTACTGAGTAGCAGCAGCAAGCCATGCTATTTTTCACTTTCAATACAGAATTCAATAAACTGCATGAGAAATTTAATACTTTATTATAAAATGGGCTTTGTGTTAGATTATTTTGCCCCACTGTAGGTTAATGTAAGCTTTCTGAGCACATTTAAGGTAGGCTCGGCTGAGCCTGCTTGGTAGGTTAGATTATTTTTTTTCTTACTAACCAGAGGAAGTAGGTTAGGCAGGTATATTAAATGCATTTTTGACTTAAATATTTTCAAATAATGATGGGTTTATTGAGATGTAGCTTGATCATAAGTTGAGTACCATTTGTGTAAAGATTATAGAGAAATATCAAAAGTAAGGTAGGGAAAAGATGACTCATAGTGATCAGTTACAAACACATTTCTAGTTATATTGATAGAGGCAGGAGACAGAGAAATCCTAGGCACTCAGGGGTGGGTCCCCCGTGAAACCCAACCTACAAGCCAAAGACAGTCCCAGGTACAACCTCAGACCAGAATAAGAACTTCCATTCCTGTTTGCCCACGCTTTCCCAATTGGTTCTTTTTGAATAATGCCTTTTGGCCAATTGAATGTTGCCTTTCCAATACTACCTGGGCCTGCCCTGTCCCAATCCTGTGCCTATAAAGGCCCCAGACTCAGTCAGAAGACAGAAAGAGATGACCTGACTTTGGGAAAGACAACCCGTCGTTCCCATCCTCTCTCCACCTCCCCTCTCCACTGAGAGCTGTTTTCATGGCTCAATAAATTCTTTGCCCCTACCATCTTTCAATTGTTAATGTGATCTCATTCTTCTTGGACTCTGAACAAAAGCTTGGGACCCACCAAGTGTGGGTACACAGAAAGGCTGTCACACTGGCCCTTTGCCCTCACCAGGGGAAGGCAGCCACCCCACACAAGGGGGCCAAGGGCCAACTGAGCTGCTAACACACGACCATCCATCAGACTGTGGATAGCAGAACTAAAAGAGCTAATTAGCACACTAACACACCCTCTGGGGTTTCAGGATCATGGGCACCCTTGCCTGGGCAATACTGTGTTCCCCTCACAGTGACACATGTGGCCAGACCACGGGCCTTGTGTGGAGCCTGTTCCTGTGTCAGTGCCCAGAGCAGCCAGCCAGATCCCACACTCACTTGCTCATGTGCTCCCTCCCTCAGGGGGCTGAGCATAGTGAGCCAAATAGACAAGGCACCTCCGCTGGGAGTCCAGCAAGGGGGGTGAAAAAAATCCTGCCATCAGTATTACTTCCCAAATTAACACCCCTCAGTGGCACTTATTACTAAAAGATAAAAATCCAATCCATTATGCATGGACCTTAAAGCTCTTCATTATACAGCCTCTGGCCACTTCTCTACCTTAAGCTTCTGCCACAACAAGCAGTAAGACTAACTACAGTTCCGTGGATGCACCACCTTCTCACATTTCCTCTGTGATTTTAGACATCCTATTTCCTCATGCTGGAATATCCTCCCTCCCTCAGCTACCTGGGCTTCCATTTGTTTTTCAAGACACAGTTCAAGACACTATCCATCCAAAGCTACTTCACATACACTTGTCACTTGGCAATCTGTACACTCCTTCATCTAGGTGTCTAGAAAACTGCTAAATTTCTGTTTCTAGTGGCTTGTCTTGCCAGACTGTGACCCCATGAATTCAGAAAATGTGTTTGCAACTCAGTATTCCAATGGCTAGACATAGTAACACCTATTAAACGTTTGTAACTAGCTGGAACAATTGCACAGCTTCTGCAAAGATAACACGCAGCCCTGATAGCATTTTTCCCTGACAGTGTGAAACCTCTTTCTCAATCTCATTCTCTTCTTCTGCTTTCCCAATATTGCACAATTCCTCTTGGAGTAGGGATATGGGAAAATTCATTTCTGCTTCAGTTTTTGTGTCAAATGAGCATTCTCACGGCCTTTGGTAACCTCCCACCATGGCCTTGGAATTAAAGCACCCATCAGCCTTATAGAATTGTTCAGAAAAAGATGACAGACTCATTTTAAGTAAATTAAAATATATTCAGGGAGGAAACAAATCTCCATAGGCTGCATGATGGAAAAAGACAGGGAGCTCTCTGGGCTCCTTTTTATAAGGGCATGAATCCCATTTATGAGGGCTTCACCCTCATGACTGTCACCTCCTGAAGACTCCATCTCCTAATACCCTCACACTGGGAATTAGGTTTCAACCTATTAATTTAGGGGAACACATTCAGATCACAGCAGTTGGTACACCTAAATACACTCCTCATCTTTTCTCAAACCAGATTACAATAACATGAAAAGGATAGGAGGCTACAAAGTAAAAAAAGTAAGACAGACTGTTCTTCCAAGGACTCTGTAAACTAGACACTGAGAACCATGAAGTGTAATCTTAGAATGGAGCGAAAGCGGGGTGTGTGTGTGTGTGTGTGTGTGTGCGTGTGCGTGTTAAAGATAAGATTTAAGCCTATCTGTGGGCTGGAAGAGAAGGTGAGAACTCAGAAAGGTTACTGTTGAGGCTGAAGAGAGTGGGGCCAGGAGCCCAGGGGAGGGAAGGCCCTGCCTCCTCCCAGATGATGGCATCCCTACTGGATTTTCCAGCTCATCTCCCAACACTTCCCCAACACATTCTCCTTCTAACCCCCCCTACTCTCCGATTATGTCACACTTTCTTATGCTTTCGAGGCTTTGCACACATTTTTCCCTCCACCTGGAGTGTCAGTCCCCCATTGTCCCTAGTAAACTCTGAATTACCCTTTTCAGACACAACTCATAGATCTCCTTTACAGGGAAACTTCCTTGATTCTCCTATTTAAGCAAAGTAAATGCTTCCTCTCTGGTACTCACAGACTTGTAAATTATGGTCTTACTGATGTTTTTATCCTTTCTGACTCCTGTGAAAGGAAAATACATCTTAGAGACCAAAAAACACTAATCTAAAGGGAAAAGTCAAGCTGGGAACTGCTTAGGGTAAACCTGCCTCCCATTCTATTCAAAGTCATCCCTCTGCTCACTGAGATACATGCATATCTGATTGCCTCCTTTGGAAAGACTAATCAGAAAGTCAAAAGAATGCAACCATTGGTCACTCACCTACCTGTAACCTGGAAGCTCCCTCCCTGCTTCAAGTTGTCCTGTCTTTCTGGACAGAATCAATGTATATCTAACATACATAAATTGATGTCTCGTGTCTCCCTAAAATGTATAAAACCAAGCTGTCCCCGACCACCTTGGGCAAATGTCAGGACCTCCCAAGGATGTGTCATGGGTTCGTGTCCTCCACCTTGGCAAAATAAACTTTCTAAATAGACTGAGACCTGTCTCAGATATTTGGGGTCCACAATCTCCACCGGAGTAGGGGTCCCTTAAGGGGAAGAACTGTGCGTGGTTCATAGTACCTGGCAGACTGAGCATTAGTGAAGTGTTAAGTGAATGAATGAGTGAGGATGGGAGAAGTCATTGGATGCTCTAGGAGCGTTGAGATGGCAAGGAGGAAAAGTTTGCTCCCTTGCTGGGCTAAGAGGGCTGGAGGGGCTGATGCTTGAGGAGAAGAGAGAACTGTCTGGAGAAGCCTCTATTGGGAATTCAGGGGAAAGTCAGCTAGAGATGATAGGATTAGGAGGCACAGTGAGAATATGGCTGAAATCCCATGCCAATGGTATCAAATAAAAAAAATAAAAGCCTACAAATTGAAGTTCATGACCTTTCTGTAGAGTAAAAAGCAACTCTTTTCATTCCCACAGTCAACGGCTTTATCCAGGAAATAAATTAAAAGTGATCAAATCAGATTTATGAGACCTTGGGGGCAGAGGGTCTCAGACAGCTGGGGCTTTCTAGAAGGCATAAAAATACCAACACTTTGTCCAAGTCCATGATCAAAGGCTTGCCATACTCACTCATGAAGAAGAAAATCTACTTAAGAAGATTAAGAAAATCTTTGATTTTTAATCTGCTGCTGTGTAAAAATATGACTTTTGTTCACCAAATAGAATTAAGTATCAATTAGAATGCTTTTAAAGTCTGTATCATAACCACAATTTAGCAATACCAACTGGCTGTGTAGCTAGTGAGAAATCATCAGATATAAATCAAATATCAACTTGAATGGACTTGCCTCATCTCACTCCCTTTCCTGGAATTCTACAATCCCAGAACATTGCAGAATGTTGGATCTGCAAGGAAACTTGAAGTAAATATCTAGGCCAACAAACTAATGTTATTAAAGGCCAGGGTAGAAAAGTGAATTACTCAGGCCTCCCACTTCGTTAGTGGTTGACCTGAGCCAGAAACACAACTTTTCTCATATTTCCATTAAATGATTTTCCCTCCACACCGTGTCATGAAAATAAGGTTAAGTTAGGTTCAGTACTGTCCTTAAAATTAGTGAGCAAATTATTCCATATGGTTCAAAGCTTTCTGTCCCTGTGATTGATGTAGAAGATGGTAAGTGGATTTTGGAAGAGAGAAGCCTTGAACAGAAAGTCTGGAAGAATGATTTGAATTCGTGGAGTATAAGAGGAGAAGGAATGGTGTTCCTGATCAAGATGAAGGAAAATATTACAATGAATGATTTGAGGGAAACGGATTGTCAAATCTGAAATAGAATGAACTTGTTTAGGAAAGTATTGCTCAGAACATATTTCACAGAGAAGTAGTTCCACAATATGCTCTATTTAAAAAAGTCAAAAAAAGAGGGGGAATTCTGTGTTCAAACAAGATTGAGAAATGTCATACACCCTCTCAGTGCACATTGGTGCATGTGTTAAAGGTGCCAAGTCTTCCTGCAGTCAAGAAGCTTCTGCAATGTTTTTAAAACTTCTGATTAAATTATGATATACATGATACTAGTTAATTAACTTTCACAAACTGAACACACCCAGCATTTAGATAATACAACAGCACCCAGAAGTGTTTAATTTTTTTCAACACTTTCTGAAATTCATTTGACCACAGAGAGGAGATCAGCAAACTTTTTCTGTAAAGTTTCAGACAGTAAATATTTTAGCTTTTCTCACTATATATGGTCTCTGGCATGGGTGGCTAGTGAGAAACCATCAGATATAAATCTGATATTGTATACCATTCTTTTAGCATAACACTTTAAAAATATCAAAACCATTCTTGGCTTAAGGGCTATACAGAAACAGGCCACAGCTAGATTTTGAGCTCTTTACGGATCACCTACCACAGACTACTTTCTAATGTGCCCTTTTTTCCACAATGCTTGTTAACATCCCATAATCTCTGAGTCTGCTAGAGACATTTTGGAAAATGCAGTTTAGTGAAAAGGCTCTCAGACACTGAGCACAATCATCAAGTGAAGAGCTGGTTAAATGCAGACCCCAGGCCTGAAATCCACATTTTCCTTAAGTACCGTAGGTGATTCTGATACAGGCAGTCTAAGAATCACACATGAAAGGGGAAGCTGACAGAAATGAACAAACAAGGGCGATGATGACTTTCATGGCCACATACAATGATGGAAAAGTGGAGGGCTCAGTCTTATCAAAGCACATTTTCAAAGCCTCTTTAGGGGAAAATTGCCATCTTCCTAAATTATCAAAGATGGACAAGGAAGAAGAGTTTCAAGGGAGGTGACGCAGTCACGACCCCAAATCTTCTATGGTTCCCTGTTCCCTTGGGATGTCTCACTTACCATCTCTGCTACCATCATAGCCCGGTGGGGATTGGTATAAGAGAGGCTTTCTCCTATTTTTAATTCCTTTTAGTAAACCTGGGGAAAAAAAGGCATTCATTCTGGACTTCAGTAAAGACTTCTAGAAAACACAGAAAAAGAGAGCCTTTAAACTAAGTAACCATCAACTTTTCACCCAGCTACTTAACAGGCTAAGAGTGAAGACTATGTGCTAAAGCAGACCTGGTCCTGGGACCTTGGATCGTCTCTTACTAGTTATAAAATTCTTCATCTATCAGAGTCTCAGTTTACCCTTCTGTAAAAATGGAGATAATAACTCTTTCCATTTTGGGACCGAGAGTATTAAAGGAAATATCATATTGAGAATGTCTGACACCTAATAAGTGTCCACAGGTGAGTAAGACATCTTACTGCCTTAAAGTAGAACCCAGAGAGGCCCTGGGAGAAACAGGAATTCTCTGTCCTTCCTACTGAAAACGTCTGTCTGAGAACCCTGCCTCTTCCATGAATGATAGACAGTGAGGATATATTCAGAGAACACTCATCGACATACTGGACCATTTCCTATAGATTAAATTGACTTCTCCTTTCAGGATATGAACCAATAAAGCCCACTTAGCGCAAAAGAGACACACATGTAGAGGAACAGATAGGGTACATTTTATTACAGCACCTCCCAGCCCATAATAATGCTTGGTCTAGAACACTTCCCACTCTATTTGCTGGACACAGGCCTCAAGGACAGATACTATGTCTGGTTCTCCTTTATGTATCATTTTTTCCAAAAACACTGGTATAGCAATTGAGGTTGCAATTAGCCAGGGGAAAAAAAAAAGGTAAAATTTTTATGCATCTTGATAAAGAATTTACTTTCCTGCCTAAGTGGAGCATTCTGTATCTGATCAAGCCATCTGAGGTGTGTGAGGATGATACAGAACCACCAGGTTCTCATTATCAACAGCAGTTCTCCCTGCCTGATAAGGTAGCTAGGGAAGACTGCACTGAAGCTGTATTAACCGTGGGATAGCTCCGAGATGCTGTTTAGACTAAACTCCTGAAATTCTATTGTTTTCTTGTCGTTTGCCTCTCCTGAGGGCTAAGAAGAATCACAGTGGATTGTGAGTTGGAGTTCCATAGTCCAAGTTGATTAAGGTTTTGAAACCTACATCTCATTCATCTGCCTTTCTTTCAGTCAAGGCTGATTGAAAGCAGCAATGAGGGACCTGCAGGTTTCCACCCTCTCAGAGCCTAACTGTCTCCCATGATTCTCCAAGCATTATCTTACTTCGGTTCTAAAGAGAGAAAGAGTTTTCTCCATAGGATTTTAATTGATTTAGATGAGAAATTGGTATTCAACACGCAGTCCAGATACGCACAAAGTGAGACAGATCAACATGTCATTTACTTCATTCGGCTATAATTTAATTACAGGCAGAAACTCTTTCCAGTTGTGTTTCCCATAGCCCTTGATGTTTAGTATGTAAGGACTTTATTTAATGTTTTCAAGAGAAGCTTCTAAAAAATCAGGCTTGGAAAAAACTGAGGTGTTTGCAGGAAATTGCTTCTGAGGTATGAGTAGCCCCATCCTTAACATATACACCTTTTAGTCAACAAATATTAGTCAAACCTGTTATGCAGATGACACCATGCTGGGTTATGGGAACACAGGACAAGCAGGACCCTGCCCCATGAGGGAGCTTATATTTCCATTAAGAAGCAACGCTAAAACATTGTTTACACTAATAAATTATGATGAGAAATTATGGTAAATATCATGAAGAAAAGAACAAGGAATACAAGAGAAATTGGTTTAGCTCTGCATGAATTAGGGATAGTTCCTTGAGGAAGAGACATTCAAATTAGGACTTAAAAGATGAGGAGGTATTGGCCTGATGTGGCATAGAAAATGCTTTAGAATAAAAGAATACTGTGAGCAAAAGGTGGCATACCTAAGGTGGAAATGAGCAAATCTGGGTGCCAGAAGATCAGTGTGGCTAAAGCAGAATGAGGGCAGACAGTCACTCCCATGCAGTGGTGACATCAGGGATTTGGGCCCTTATCCTAAAAGCAATGGGAAACCATGAAAGGGCTTCCAGGGAATGGGCAACATCATTAGCTTTGGATTTTGTTTTTTCTTAGTTTGTTTTGAGACAGAGTCTCCCTCTGTCAACCAGGCTGGAGTGCAATGGTGCAATCTCGGCTCACTGCAACCTTCGCCTCCTGGGTTCAAGCGATTCTCCTGCCTCAGCCTCCTGAGTAGCTGGGACTACAGGTGCGTGCCACTACACCTGGCTAATTTTTGTATTTTTAGTAGAGATGGGGTTTCACCATGTTGGCCAGGCTGTTCTTGAACTCTTACCTCAAATGATTCACCCACCTCAGCCTCCTAAAGTGCTGGGATTACATGTGTGAGCCACCGTGCCCAGCCTAACTTTGAATTCTTTAATGATCATTTTGGCTACTGCATGGTGAATAGGCTGGAGAGAAGCAAGAGAGGTTTCTGGGAGGCCAGCTAGTAGGCATTGCTGTAATCTAGGAAAATAATCCAGATGTGCTCCCAAGCACCAGGACATCGAAGGAAAACACTATTCAACTGTCGAAATCTTTCGTAAAACTAATAATTAACTCTTCCACCTGTGGGAGGAAAAATTCAATTCAATTAGACTCTTATTACTAGAGCTTCAGGAACTACCTGGGGAGGAGCGTCATGCTGCCTATTGGACCAGAGCTAAGTGACCAGCTGACAGGGGTTTCTGGAGTGTGAGACCCAGTCTCCACAGAACCCCCCTGCTAGGGCTTGGGTAGCCAGTACAGGCTGTCTCCAGTCACTCCTGGCAAGGCAGACACTGCCCGGTGAGTTGAACACAGCTCTTGCCTTTCAGCGAGTGAAGAGACAGTGGGCAGAGGAGGAAGAGGCATGGGCAGAGACACAAGTTAGAGTCAGACACTAAGACGAAGCCAGGTATGAGCCCTGTGACCCTGCACAGCTGCTACCCTCATGTGCACC
Source organism: Cebus imitator (assembly GCF_001604975.1). Taxonomy (NCBI): domain Eukaryota; kingdom Metazoa; phylum Chordata; class Mammalia; order Primates; family Cebidae; genus Cebus; species Cebus imitator. The sequence continues at coordinate 1,243,500 of NW_016107864.1, forward strand.
CGTTTCTTCACCTTACTGCAAACTGGGACTGACAGACCTGCCTCACAGGATTTTGTGAGGATTAAAGTAAATAAGTTAGTATGTATAAAGCATTATTTAGTACAAAACCTGGCCCTGAGAAGTCCTCAGTAATGGGAGACTGCCAGGGAATTTGGACCCAAGCTCAGGTTTGAATCCCAACTCTACTATTTAGTCTTTGTGACTTTGTAAATAAAGTTAATAAAATTCTCTGGGTCTCAGTTTCCTCAAATGTTCAAATGGGGATAATAAAACCTACTGGAAAAGGTGGTCATGGAGGTTAAATTAGTTAATGCGATTCACTTTTACTTCTGTCTCCACTTCCCCATAAGGAGGTTCCTATGAGCAGCCTTTTCTCCAAGGCAGAGGAGGAGCTGCCAAGGCAGTGAGCAGAGGGAACTGAAGTGAGACAAACATGAGAGCAGATCAGAGGACTTAGAGGCAGGCAGGCAACACCCTCACTCCATACCTGCTTCTGTCTGCACAGAGGAGATGATTATTCAGAGTGAAGCTGAATCATTCCGCCAGATCTCCCTGGGGAGAGACTAATTAGCATTTAAAGCGATGCTGGAAATGGATATCGCTGATAAGGTAAAACCTTGCGTCCCAGAACTCTGCACTAAAAATGTGCATCCTGCTCTGACAAGGAAAGAGAGGAAACCTTCACAAATCAATTTCCTGTTTTTCAACTGAGGAAGGGTGGCTTGTGCTGATTCCACCAGCTCCAGACTTGTCAGGGAAATGCAAGCTTGCTCCGGACAGGGCACTTTGTTTGCTGATTCAACACCGTCAGGGAACACCCACTATGCGCCAGGCACCTTGCTGCAGATGAGGGAGACATGATGTAAACCTCGGGGAATTTGCAAGGGTGAGGGGAGACAGCACAGCGTGGGCCTTGGGGCAGTACACTGAGCTGCAGCAGCCCTGACTTAGTGGAGACTTTTTGACAGGGAGCATTTGAGCAGTAAGTGATATTAATAGTAGGAGAAGAAAAGGTAACATGGGCATTCAGAGCTTGGCATCACACAAGCATCATCTCTGAGTTAAGAAGAAAGGCAATGCAAGTGGAGAAGCAGTGTAGGCAAATGCAGAGAGGTATGGAAAGTGATCTCCACCTGAGCTGGGCCATCAAACATCCCCAAAATGAAAAGTCACCTTGCAAATCAGAATGGAAGGAAGAGTAGCAGTTTCATGCCCAGGAAGGTTAGGAATGAGATAAATCCAAAAAATGGCAGAGCCAGAAGGGTCCATAAACTAACTGGTCATTCTCTCAAATGAGGAAAAACTTGGAATCAGAGACGTAAGGACACATGCTCAGTATTACACAGCCCTAAGTGACAGAGCCAGGACTGGAAGCCAGATTTCCTCTTTAGCACTCAGGCCTGGATTCCTTCCTCTGCACTAAAGCAAGGGTCCCTGGGGCAAAGACATTCAGCCAGGCCAACAAACTGGGAGTTGTACTGTGCACTAACAGCCCTGAGTCAACAATACCCTCTAGACCTTTTGTTCATATCAAGGGCTGGGAGGCAGCGGAAGGACAGAATGCAAGCCCAGGTTCACTCAGGACCCAAACTACCAACCAACTTCCAAAGGAAAAGGAAAGCCTTAAACAATACTTCCTATTGAAACCAATCTAAGTATCCAATACTAGCAGGGTGATTAAATAAACAATAAAAAATCCATTCAATTGACTGTTCCTCAGCTACCAAATTTTTTACAAATAAACATTAAAATACCTATTAAATAATAATTAAGAGACATAAAACCATTAAAAATATATTAATACTATCTAAAAGACAAAAATAGAAAAAACAGTAAAGACAAACCAAAAATGTTGGTAAATGGCTGTTTTCCTAAATAATGATAAATTAAAAGTGATTTTAAAATTTTAATTAGCTTTTTCAAATTATCTTTAACTTGCTTATTATACCTGTATAATACTAAGTTATATTCAACATATATTCATAAATCACTATGTATAGAAAAAGATATGTAAATTATATTTCTCATTTCATGCTCTTCCATTGAAAATAGCAGACTAGCTATGTTTAAGGTCAGCTAAACCAATGGGCAATCAGTGTGCATCTATCTACCTATGTGCTCAGAATTGTGCCACATACTATAGAATATGGAAAAAAAACAGAAGATAGAGAACTGTACTCAAAAACCTTAGAGAAGTAAGATTGGCGCAAATGCAGAGTCTGGTGTATAGTAGATCTCCCTTAAATACTCATTGCGTGAATGAAGATAGGTCCATGTGCAGGATTGTCAGCATCCTCCCTCCATCTACTCAAGGGAATAGTCTGGAACTTCTTTTCCAAGAATCTGTTTCTAGTATGGTTCTGGGTCAGTTCTGTCAAGGAGAGGCTCTTGAAAGAGCTTTGGAAGTCCAAAGTGAAGTCGTTATTTCCCAGGGGCAGCTGTTTGCAGGCATGTGGGCCTTGGTGGAAGGCAGATGTTTAGAATATCACCCTGAGAATCACCCTTTTTGGTGGTGCAGAATGTTGAATCATCAATTATCTCTCTTATCACCTCTGAGTAGCCTCCTGAGAATTACTCACCTTGGAGAGGTGGCTGCTGAGATCAGTGGAACAGCTTCACTGAGACCTCTGTACTTAGTGGTTTTCTGAAAGCAGAAATCTCCATCTTCCAGTGGCCATGGAATTCTCAAATTCCCTGAATTAAGCCTCTTACTACTTGAAATACCTAGAGTAGCTTCTGTTCTAACCAAATCCTGACTAATATGGACTGCATATAATGAAATGCAAGACTGAGTGGACCCTGCTATTCCATGAGGAATAGGAATGCTGGCAAAGTCTCAATCATGTGGTCCAGTCTGAGCCAGGTGAACCAACCAGGTGAGTGGATTACTTGTGTGTGGATGAATAACCGTCCCTTCCTGCTGACTTCATTCAACTATCCCCTCAATCCTTTCCTCGCTCATTTATGCTTCTTTCTCAAAAGTGTCTGCCTCTTTGCCATTGGAAGAGCTAAGAAAATCATGCACAGGCTTTTTTTTTTTTTTTTAACTAATGCTAATAAATATTGATTCTCTACAGGAAGATTTCATTTGGGCAAACTAACAGTTTGGTTCCCTGGCAGTGGCAGCCAATGTCCTGCAATAAGCCTAAAGGAAATCCTTGCCAAGTCACTAAGACATCTCCAGCATAGGAATCCTATTTCCTGGGATCTCTTGCAGATGAATCCAGCCCCAGCATCCACAGGGGCCATGGAAGAGTCACACAAAGCCCACTCCAGTCTGGCAAACTCACTCAAAGCCAAGGGCAGTTGGGCCATCTCATTCATATGGATTACCCATCCATTCAATCCACTTGTGTTAAATATATAAAGACATGATGGGAGCAAGCCATGGTCCCCATCCTTGAGGAACTCAGCTATTCTAAGGTAACAACAAATGCTAACATTGTAATCACAGAAGGATGCTTCTTTTAGCGTCAAATAGTATTTTAACCTAAGTGCTGTTATAAAAATATAACTATTAATAAAAGCCAAGTGATTCAAGGTTGAGTGTTGAATGGAGGTAATTTTATTTCCAGGAAGGAAACATCCAGCAGACAGGTGAGGTTCTGAAAGAGGTGGTTTGGGGAAAAGAAAATGGAATTGGTCTTTTAAAGCCAGTTGGTTCTAATAATTTTTTAAACTACAAGTCTCTCTGTCCCATTTAGGAAAGCAAAGCTTCTGAACACTGTTGACTGCTAGTGACACTAGGAGTTGCCCCTCAGGTGTGTAAGTGCCACGATGGCTGGAGCGGTCGCTACTGTGTACAGATGCATCCACCTAGAGACCGTGGCTTCTAGCTGCTTTTGCTCCCTACCTTGAGTCATCTAATTTGGGATGGCTCCCAGCTGTTGTTTTATCAAATGTCAGGTCGCATGATTGACAGCAGTTTAGATAGCTTATTAACAGAGTAACAATATAATTTATCACCCCAATCAGGACATTATTTAAAGAATATGCTGCTGGTATCTACAATAAAACAATGCAACAGCTGGAACCCAAGACAGCCCCAAGGAGGACAACCACCTATCTAAAGGAGAAGCAAAGAGGACATACATGTGTTGAGCTTCCTTATAGCATTCTACCAGCCGTTTACATGTTCTTTCTCTCATTTAATTCTGATAACAACTATAAGATGTAGATGTTACTTATTCTAATGTTACAAATAAGGACCTATGGCTCAGTTAATTAAGGCATGAAGGAAGGCTTTCCAAAGGAGGTGACTCAATGGGAAAAGAAAGAATGGGTAGGAAGTGGCTAGGAAAAGGATCAGGACTAAAGCAAAGAAAAATAACATATGCAAAGGAATGGTGATGTCAAAGAACCTTTAAGGAAACAGGAAAAACAAATGATTGTGTTCAGCTAAAGGGAAGTGGTAAGAACCCATGGCGCATGGCTCAGGGGGCCTAACCTTTCCCTTCCACTCAGTGCTTCACAGGGGTTGCCATCCACAACTCAGAAATTCCAGCCACTGTCAGGAAGGGTAATATTCCTGCTACTGACCCCAACCAAAGGAAATGGGTCAGGAGCAGAAATATTACCTTGGTGGAACAGCAATAATCTTCCTAGACTTCTTCCAAATCTATTTTTCTAAACCTTCATTCAGCTGAGGTTGCTAAATTGACAGCACATGAGTGGAGGCTACAAGGGCCATTTGCCACTATGTGGAGAAAGCCTGTTTGCGACTAAAGCGTAAGTGAAGGAGACACAGAGACACCTAGAAAGAAACAGAGACAGAAGGAGCACGGTAAGGACACGACTTAAAGCCTTAGATCCAAGCATGCCTGCAATTTAGAATTTATACATCTTGGGATTTTCAATTACATAAGCCAATAATTTTGTTTTCTTGTCTAAATTCAACGGGTCCTTTGTCCTGATATAGTGAATTTTAGATACATTTGGGTCACCCCAATGGATGTATCCAAAATATGCCTGTAGCCCAAGAGACTGTCAGGAGGCATCAAATTAGGAGATACCATCATGGGAATTAAAATCTCAGGAGTGAATGTCATGGTCAATGGCCGGTACATGGATGAAAAAGCGGCAGGCCTGCCCTTTGTGGGGTACACAGTACATAACCAAGCCTGTAGGGAGAACAGCAAGGGGAATCCAGGCAATATGACTGAGAAAGAGCCACCACAGACGCAGAGGGAAAATAAGGAGAGAATTTATGCCATAGCTGAAGGAGGACTGCATTAAAGAAGAGATTGCTCAGCAGAGCCAAACACCACAGAAAAGCAAAAGAAATTATCATGTTACAGGAAAATTGGGAAAACACCCCTTTCCCTCATCACTCATGTCAGGGCTGTAAGGTACGTAGAAAATTGCTATAAGATGAGTCAAAGTGTAACTGGAAGTCAAAGGCCAAATTCTCTGGCCATTTCTGCTTCCATCTTACTTGACATCTAACCCTCTCTCACCATGTTGATGAGTCTTCTCTCGGTTTCAGTGCTGTCACTGTCTCCCTTTCTCCTGACTTTTTGTTCCTACCTCCTCAGTGTTCTTTAGTGATACCTCATTTCAAACCAACCTCTTAAATCTTCATGTTTCTCAGGGATCAGAGGCTCTCTTCTTACCATACACTTTCCTTGGGCCATGTCATTCATTTATGGGCTCTGCAACAGCCCATGACTGTTCAGTTCCTAATACGATTTCAGGGTCCCTAAATCCACACCTATAGGATGGGGGCTGCTAAAGCTGTTCAATACAGGAAGGGAATCCTTTCCTCTGAACAGACTTCAAATATGTCCACAGAAGATTATGAACAAAGAAGACCTCTCCTGAAAGGAGAGCCAGGGACCACCACAGCCACCTACAGATGTGCATGCTGAGCACTGCACGAGAACACCTAGAGGAATGGCAAGCTCAGGCTGAAATCCAGCCTGTAATCCGCTCTCCAAACCCTCTGCTGCAGCGCTGCACGCACCCAGGGAAGGGTGGTTGTTTCCTTATAAGCACAAAGACTCTGCTTGCCAAAGCCATGCACCAGAGCAGGGCAATGACCACCCAGAGGGTGACCCTTTTCTAATGTATATAAAAATGAGGAATGGACCAACAGTGGCCCTGGGAACCCAAGAAACAATGGATAAAGGAGATATTTAGGGAAAGCAGAACTGGGGGCTGACAGAGAAACTTAGTCCTCTATAATGTCAAGCAGTCTTCGGAAACCCTATCAAGAGGACTGAACATTGCTTCAGATTAGAGACTGTGTCATGTCTCCTCTTTTTCAACAGTGTTGACAGTGGTCATTCCGTTCCTGCTCCACCACTGCATACTGAGTACACCGAGAGGTACAAAGACAGCTAGGCCTTGAAGGATTCAGGTCATCACACAGAAAGGACATCCAAACGTCATGGCAGATTGTGATATTGTGATATAATAAGAAATATATGTATCTGCCCCTGCTTCCTGACATACAGCTCCTAAGACCTTTGTAGACAGGGGTGCTAGGAGAATCTTTTGTTCTAATATTTGGTCTTTGACCACAGTTCCTGACACAGATTTCCTAAATCCCTTGGAATCTCCTGGGTTCTAATTACCTCATTAGAACAATCTGAGCATCTTTTGTTCTAATGAGGTGATTCTTTGTGGGCTCCTGGATGGCCTCAGGATGGGTCTGGTTGCCAGGGAAGCAACCTCCTGATTAGAGGATTGAAACTTTTATCCCCAACTCCAAGCCTCCAGGGAGAGCAGAAGGGCTGAGGACTGGGCTGATAACCAATGGCCAAGAATATTACCCATGAGTGCACCACCATCCTACCAACAGGTAAGTCACCCTCGAGATCACTGCAGCCCATCCTGTCACTCTCACAAGACTGAACAGCAAGAAACAGCCTGCTAGGAATACTGAAACTCAGATGCCTTCCATAGTTGGGACCAAAAGCCTACTGGCATTCTCAGGTGCTTTGTCCACTGCCACTGGCCCCAACAGAAACCATCTGTGGTCATATACACATCCAGCTCAAATGGGCACCCCTGGTCAATTACCTGTAGGGCTTGTGCCTGCTGAACAGACCGCTTGGCTGCCAGGAAGGCAGTCTCAGCCATATCATCCCAATCCCAGGTAGCTCCTTTTTTGTTAACCAATACAGCAGATTTATCCTTTGAGCTAAATGGGACACAAATATCCACCAATATCCCAGGGGGCTCACCAAAGTTTGCAGCTGTCTCAGTGCAGTGGACTGGGGATATGCCTGAATTTTGTCAATAATGGCTTCTGATATGGCCTTTATCTTACCTGACCAGATAACTCCCAATAATCTGGCAGATAATCCAGGCCCTTGGACCTTGGATTCACTGACAGCCCAACCACATGCTGCCAAACGTGGCTGCAAGAGGCGCGAGCATCATTAACATAACAGAATAGGCCGGCCCCTTCTGGACACTGCCAGGAGGCTAAATCTATGGAAACAAGACAAGACTTATGGTAGGCGCAGGCACACAGCCCTGCGGCAACACTGTCAAAGTCCATTGTTGCCTTTCCCACGTGAAGGTGAACTGTTCCTGGCTCTCTGGAGTGATGCTGATGGAGAAAAGTGCATCGGTCAAGCCCACTACATAATGATATTATGCCAGTTCCGCAGTCAAATGTTCCATTAAGTGCATGATTGACAGTACAGCTGCATGCAAAGGGGATGTTACTCAGTTCCCAACAGTCCACCATCGTCTGCCAAATTCCATCAGGCCTTCAAACTGGCCACACTGGAGAACTGTAGGAGCTGTGAGGGCCACACACTATCTGCACCTCCTCCAGCTTTTTCGTTGTCTCAGTTATCTCCATATGCCCACCCACCAAATGGTACTGATGCGTGGAAGTAACCTGTTGGGGCTGTGGCACAACCTGAGGCTGGTGACGCGTATGTCTGCACAGCGCCAGCTTTACCACATGCACTGGGAGTCTGAACTCACCGGCCATGGTTTGTAACACCAGGCCATGTAAAATGTACACCCCCAGAATGTATTCTGGTATGGGAGAGACATATACAATATATAAACGGGGAGCCAAGCTGCCAATGGTGAGGCACAGAGATACAGGTCTCACTTTCACGGGCCGGCCTCCATACGCGTCAATGTTTGCAGCTTTGCCCAGGGAAACTTATCTGGGTTCCCATCAACAAGGCTGTAAGCCGCGCCGGTATCTACCAGCACCAGCACCCACTGTACACTGGTGAGGGACCAGTGGATTGCTAATTCCACATGTGGCCTCCAGTCATCCTGTGTCTTCCCAAGCCGGGCACCTCAGCCAGTTCCCTAATCAAACATAAAAGGCTCAGCATTTCCTCCTGGCTGCAGTGAGTAGTTTCCGAGTTGGAACCAATGCCCAGGCAGGACAGGACTGCACAGCAATGTCCTTCTACCGCTTGGACATTTTCTGAAATTGCTGCCCCAAAGATCACCTTCTCCACAAAGTTAAGATTATTTCACTGGGCTGCTTATTGATTTTTCTCTCAGTCAACCCTGGCCAAAACCAAATCTCTTCACACCTGTGAACATGTTACTCACTGGGGCCCCCTTTTTTCCCATGGGGGAGCCCTCTGCAGGTAGGTCAGCTTCTCCTTCTTTATGGCACGGACCCCTAGGTCCCACCGATGGCCTTCTGCTTCCCTGAGAGCCACCACAGCAGTAGTCATTTCATGTATGTGGCACCCTACGTAAGGGGTGAAGACAGCAGCCAGGAAGTGAAAGGCACTCAGGGGCACAGATCTCAACACAAAGCCCCTCAACTGGAGGTGAAGCATTCATCATTGCCCCCAGGAATTCATGTCAAACATAGCCTAACGCATAGCCATCTCCCAGATGACTTGCACCAAATTGGCATACGACTGCCACAGTTTCGGGTATTCCACTGGCGTCATTTCACACAGTCAGTATGGCTGCCCACAGCCACTCAATCAGGGCGTGGTCACCTTGCCCTGCCATTAACTGCCTCCTCACTTGCAACCACTGACAGGGCAAGGGATGAGTCTTGATGGTGGCCAGCTCTTCCATCTCAGAGGCAGAACAAGAAATACTACCTGCTCCCTCATTTCACAAATGAAGCAACCAGGCAGGCAGGGTTCCCCTGGACGCTGCTGGCCCTGCTTGCCTAATTCCTGCAACTCAGTTGTGGCAGAGGCACTATGTGAAGTGTGTTGTGTTACGGTGGGCCGTCCCTGAGCGCGCCCTTGGGGTCCCAACAGCTGTTCGTGATCTACCTTCTGATGGATACTGCGCGACCCCGCATTGGGGTTCTTCCTCCTTAGTATCAGGTCGAGTAGGGGGTCTCTGCTGAGTCGACGACGACCCAGGCCTGCATTCATGGCAGCCTCTAATTCTTTTTCCAAGCTCTGAAGCCGGGCCTCCAGGTGCCCCACCTGAACCTGGAGATCCCCATTCACGGCAGCCTCTAACTCTTTTCCTGATCTGTGTCGCCAGGCCTCCAGGCACCCTGCCTGAGCCTGGAGGTCCCTCACCTGTGCTGCATCCCTCAGGGACTGGGGGCATACTTTTCGTAGCACAGTCAAAAACACCCAATCAATTCTGCCGGCAAAGGCTCCCTCCTTCTCAGTGCTGGGTGCTTCCAGTGGCCTCAGCACCGACTCCATGCTCGCGGGAGACCCGTCTACCCACACCCAGGTTTCCATCGAAGCCCATCCGAGCAGCACAGCTGCCACTAAAACCCACTTTGCGACCACTTGGCCGGCCCGGCGTCGGCAGGGCCAAAGGCTCACTCACCTCAGAATCCTGTTCTTGACACCAGTTACCAGGTTCTATCCCAAACTGAGGTCCAAGGGAAGTCGGTGAGCGGGTGGCGGGCAGCTGGAAAAACACCGGCGGAATTGTAGGCAGCTCTGACATGGCTTTGTTCTCTTTCTGGGCGCGACCCCTAGGCCCAGCGTTAGCAGGGTAATTATACCTTTTGCAGACAATAGTGGCTCCGACTGAAGCACGAGCTCACGTGACTGCTCACCTAATGCGCCTCACATGCTGTAGTGACGTAATGTGCGGAGTTGTGCACCTGCCCGAGCTCCAAGCCCGCTGAATCCCGCGGTGCCACTTCGCCTCTTCCTCACTCAAGTGCAGCCATTTCCCTTACAATGTGTATATAGAAGTCAGTGGGTAGGACTTAAACGGAAGGTAGACAGCTGCAAGCATAGCACTTTTCTTTTTTTAAAAAAAAAAAAAAAAAAAACCTCCCACCTTTTTTCCTGCTTTCTGCCTGAAATGTAAAGATGATGACGGGTGCTCTAACAGCAATATTTGATCATAAGACAAATCCAAGATGGAGGATACATACTAAAATGGTGGGGCAGAAAGATAGATAGGTCCCTGAAAACACCACGATACCCACGCACCGGCCCATTAAGGTGATGCACAATATATTTCCGTCTCGTTTCAGCCATTGTTGCTTCTGGTCTTTGACAAGAAAGTTTCTTCTAGTAACTAAACGTAATTCCTAAGAAACACACTGCGAATATGTATCAGATCCCCACATTGCTATCAGTGGTTCAGATCTCTCCTAATAGTTCTAGAGCTGTCCTCTAGCTGGATGTCAGCTGTCTCAATGGCAACATTCTCGAAATCAAACTCATTATCACGTTGCCCACCCCAACCCTCCATCTCCCACTGAGTCTGTTCCTCAGCTTAACAGGTGGTGGATAAGGAACAAAGAGCTGACAAGCAACGAGCTCTGAGTCTCAAGAAGAGGGACGTGGATCACAACTGGCCACTTGGCGTTAAGGGAAGAAGGACTCCCAGCCACAGGTCAGGGCCTTTCCTGGACCAAAACTCCGCCAGAGATTCATCTCAGGTGCAACTTCTTCTAAACTGAGGGTCTAACGATATGCAAATACCCATCATGAGCAGGGGAGGCAGTAACAAAAGCCCAAGCTGGCTCTCAGGAAGTCCCAGGTGTTTTTTTATGAGTGTTAGAAGTTTGATCCAAAGCCGAGTGTGATGGCTTACACCTGTATTCCCAGCACTTTGAGAGGCTGAGGCAGGAGGATCACCTGAGCCCAGGAGTTTGAGATCAGCCTGGGCAACAAAGAAAGACCCTGTGTCTACAAAAGTTAAAAAATTAACCAGGCATGGTGGCACGTGCCTGTAGTCCCAGTTACTGTAGAGGCTGAAGCAGGAGGATCACTTGAGCCTGGG
>NW_016107865.1:0-29147 GCF_001604975.1 Cebus imitator
AAAAAAAAAAAGAAAGAAAAACTGCCTTAGTTTACCCGACAGCTCTGGCTTGAGTGGCCTTCCTCTGCTCTTAGGGGACTCCAGCCACTCTCCACAATTATCTTCTCCATGTCAGGATCTTAGATTACAAATCTCAAATGCGCTGTCAGCACTATCTTGTAGTTTAGTTCTTTAACTACTTCTTTTTATTATATTTTATTTTTTTTGAGACAGGGTCTCGCTCTGTCACCCAGGCTGGAGTGTAGCGGCACGATCATAGCTCACTGCTGCCTTGAACTCTTGGACTCAAAGAATCCTCCTGCTGGGACTACAGGCGCCCACCGCCAGGTGTAGCTAATTTTTCTTTTTTCTTTCTTTTTTTTTTTTTTAATAAAGACAGAATTTCACCATGTTGCTGTTTTTAACTCTTGGACTCAAGCAATTCACCCACCTTGGCCTCCCAAAGTGCTAGGATTATAGTGTAAACCACTAAGCCCAAGCCTGGCCCTTAATTCTTTCTTTACTCTTCTCAAACTTCTCCCATGTTCTCATTCACCTTGCTTCATGGTCGCTGAGAAAATGGAAGCCATCAGCTGGGCATTCCCTCCTCTTCCTAATAATCCATCTGTAAGCTAACTTCATCCCCATTACCTTTGAGGTGTCCCTCTTTCTACAAAGGCCAGTATCTCCCTCCTGCCATCTCAAGGGCTTTTTTTTTTTGGAACTTTAGTCAAATATCTCTCTTTTAAATTACCCTGTATGACTCTATTTTCATACTGCTGTAAAGAACTACCTGAGTCTGGGTAATTTATAAAAGAAAGAGGTTTAACTGACTCACAGTTCAGCATGGCTGAGAAGTCCTCAGGAAACACAATCATGGTGGAAGGCGAAGGGGAAACAAAACACCCTCCTCGGAAAGCAACAAGAAGGGGCACTGCAGAGCGAAGGGGGAAGAGCCCCTTATAAAACCATTAGATCTCGTGAGAACTCACTATCACGAGAAGAACGTGGGGGAAACTGCCCCTATGATTCAATTACCTCCACCTGGTCTTTCTCTTAACACGTGGGGATTCTGAAGATTCTGCAGATTACAAATCAAGATGAGATTTGGGTGAGGATGCAAAGCCTAACCATACCATCCCCCTTCTCTTGCTTTCTTAACCTCTCCCTCTCCTATTTAGCTCAGTCTTACCAACATATGGATTATAATCTGGTGTCTCCTCCCGTGAAAAACAAAATGAAAAATCACAAAATCCAAAGCCTCCCTTGTGCTGTCTAAACTCCTTAGGATTTGTCTGTCTGCACAGTGAATACCCTGGCTTAGCTCTCACGCACCCTCCAAACCTCTCCAGTTTGGCTTTGGTCACCATCTGCCCTTCATGCCTACTCTGTGACACCGGCTTTGCTGAGGCCACTGTGGCGTGTTGAATAGTGACTCCCAACAGATACATCCTAACCCCTAGAACTTGCCAGTGTGACCTTAATTGGAAAAATGGAATTTGCTGATGTTAGGCATCTCCAGATGAGATCATCCAGGATTTAGGGTGGGCCTTAGGTTCAACAACAGGCGTCCTGGTGAAAGAAAGGCAGTGGGAGATTGAAGACGCAGGACAAACAGGGGAGAAGCCCGTGTGAAGATGGAAGCCGATTTGAGGGATGTACCTCTAATCTGGGAAGCCAAGGATTGCTAGCAGTCACCAGAAGCTGGAAGAGGCCAGGAAGGATTCTCTGCTAGAGTCTTGGGAGGGAATGCAGACTGTGGACACCTTGATTTTGGACTTCTGGTCTCCAGAACCGTGGGAGAATAAATGTATGTTGCTTTAAACCAGCACATTGTGGTCATTTGTCATGATAGCCCTAGGAAACTAATAATTCACCAATGACTGCCATCCCTGTCTTCCACTTTGCAGCAGCATTTGGTTCAGCTGACTGCTCCTTCCCTGGATACATGTACAGTCCTCGCTTCCAGGGAACTATTTTCTGCTGGGCTCATTCTTCTCTTTGTGAGGGCTTCATTTTAGGGTTCCTGCCAACTTTCTGCCTCTATCCAACCTCTATGTTCTTCTCCCTTTACATTCACTCAGGTAATCGCAACAATAAATAACATTCATGTACAGGTGCTCCCTAGCTTATGATGGGGTTACATGCTGATAATCCCATTGCAAAGTCAAAAAACTGTAAGTCAAACTATGGTAAGTCAGGGACTGTTTGCACCCAAGATTCCCAAACCGATGCCTCCAACTTAAGGGCTGCCGATAGCTGCAGTCATGTGTACCTTTTTGACACAGAAGCTGAGATGTTTATGAGCAAACACACATGCAAAACAAAATTTCTTTTATTATTTTTAACCCTTCTCAAGAAACAAAATTTCTTTTAAGAACTTTGTGGCCAAGCATAGTGGCTCACGCTTGGAATCCCAGCACTTTGGGAGGCTGAGGTGGGCGGATCACCAGAGGTCGGGAGTTTGAGACCAGCCTGACCAACATAGCGAAACCCTGTCTCTACTGAAAATACAAAATTAGCTGGGCATGGTAGCACGCACCTGTAATCCCAGCTACTTGGGAGGCTGAACAGGAGGATCACTTGAACCTGGGAGGCGGAGGTTGGAGTGAGCTGGGATCGTGCCACTGCACTGCAGCCTGGGGGACAGAGTGAGACTCCGTCTAGGAAGTTGAGGCTGTAGCGGTGTGATGATGGCTCATTGCACCCTTTGTTACAGTGGGTAGCTAGTTAGGCATGAGCAGGGAAAGAAAGAGCTCCCCAGCCTGCTCCCCTCCGCCCCCGCTCCCCGACACCAGGAGTGTTGGTTGGCCCTCGGGTGATGGTCAGGCAGTTGTTGTAACTGTTTCTCTTAAGTAACAATTGGTCACAGCTGGTGCCAGGGAAAGGCAGCCTTGTACTAGATAGAAAACACCTGAAAGTATCAACAACTTCTCAATAAGATCTCAGGAGTGGGGAGAAGTAATGCAAGATCCTGGAAGTAGCCCAACAGATCAAACCCCCAACTCAAGAGGTCAAGCTGCATATTTGGTTTCTCAAGTCGCCCGCTTGCTCCTCTTCCAAGTTTCACTTTCCTTCTTTCCTTTCCTTTCCTTACTGCTCTAAAGCTTTTTTTTTTTTTTTTTTTGAGATGGACTTACTCTGTCACCCAGGCTGGAGTGCAAGTGACATGATCTCTGCTTACTGCAACCTCTGCCTCCTGAATTCAAGCTATTCTCCTGCCTCAGCCTCCGCCCACCAGGTAGCTGGTATTACTAGCATGCGCCACCACACCCAGCTCATTTTTGTATTTTTAGTAGAGACGGGGTTTCACCATGTTGGCTAGCTGATCTCAAGCTCCTGACCTCAGGTGATCCACCGGCCTCGGCCACCTGAAATGTCGGGATTATAGGCATGAGCCACTGTGCCTGGCCTCTAAAGCTTTTTAATAAACATACACTCCTGCTCTTAAACTTGCATCGATCTCTTCTTCTGCCTTATGCCCCAGTCAAATTCTTTCTTGAAGAGGCGAGAACTGAGGTTACTGCAGATCAATTTGGATTTGCCACCAGTAGCTTGGATACCTTCCACTGGTAATGCCACCTACCTCCTCGGCTCAAGCGATCCTCCCACCTGAGCCCCCAAATAGCTGGCATCACAGGTACGCACCACCACCAGTGTATGCCGGCCTGGGCAATAATGAGAGGCCCTGTTTCTTAAAAAAAAAAAAAAAAAGCCAGGCGTGGCTTTTTTTTTTTTTTAAGAGACAGGGCCTCTCATTATTGCCCAGGCTGGCACACACTTCTCTTTATAGCCAGTGTCATCATCCTTCGATCACACTGATGTTTTCTTCACCTTGTCTCTTGTAATCGCTTCCCACTGATTCATCACAGTGGCCAGAGGGTCCTTTTAACAGATCACAGTACCATGGCCCTCCTTAAAGCCCTTCCAAGGATTCCCACTGAATCTGTCACAAAACTCAAATTCCCTAAAGGCCTTTCGTGGCCTTGTCCCTGCCCTCTGTCCATCTCTCTGACCCTGCTTTGTCCACAATGGATGGATGCTCTTTAGGCTCCAAGAAGTCATCTCTGCCTTCAGATCACTTCTTCCAAGAGAACTTCTGACAGCCGCCCCCTCTCCATGTTCAATGTCTCCTGTTACTTTCTCTCTCGCAGGATTCAGTTCTTTCAACCATCGCGTTTGCCACAATCTGTAATTACACATCTGATCATGTGTGGATTTATTTGCTTTCCCCCTCATTGGGTTGCTTCCAGAAAGCAGCTGGGATCCTGTTTCTCATTCCCGAGCACAGAGCGCCTGGCTTGGGGGTCGGCACAGAGACGGTTCTCCCTAAATACGTACTGAACGAGCCCAGCGTCTTCTCTTCTCATTCGTCCCGACTCACATGTAGTTCTAGCAGGAAGGCTCTTCCGGTGAGAATAACTTCACCCCCGCAAAGAAAAACGAAATGCCTAAAATTTAAATTTTATGAAAACCCAAAGACGTTGTTTTACAAACATATAAATTATTTTATTTACAAAGCCATGTTACCAAAAAAAAAAAAAAAAAAAAGCAAAACAACAACAAAAAAATACAATCGCTTACTGGAGACTATTTCCAGGCCTGGTGAGGAACCATGGCAGTATCAATAGATACATGTTTGTTCTTTCCTTTTAAAACTGTAAGCCATAGAATTTACTATTTACACCTACCTTAGACATTTATTCTGCTTACAATATCACAGGCATGGAATGAACTCTTGATAGTGCTAATACATAAAGGTGCGGGACGAAGAAGGAAAATACTTAGTGTTACAAAATATGGATTGTAGAAAAGAAACCCACTCCACAAGTGTGGCGTTTGTTTAGAATGATTGGACATGCTTTCTTCAAAATTCTTCTGGAAAAGGTTCTAAAATCGGTAGTAGGAAAGGACAAATGAGCAGGTGCAAATTCTTGTCTGTGCAACAAGTTATTTAATATACCCCATGACTGACCAGCTACGTAAAACCCACAGAGTTTTGTTAAAGTGCCATGGGCTGACAGCATAGCAAAATAGAAGGTGTAAATAGAAAATTTCTTTTTTTCTTTTTAAAACAAGAGTTCACTGAGAATCAGCAATAATAGAATATGCTGTATAAACTATTCTCTACAAAGGTTGATCAGCATTATTTACAATTGGTACATTGATACAAAAGAAGGCATACAAGTTATCCATGTCGCTTTTTTTTCTTTTCTTTTTTTTTTTATGGCTGACAGGTCTATGCATTTTGTTTATGCTTAACAACCAGAGCTTTCGAGCCTCTATGGCTGGCGACAAGTCAGGAGATATTCAGGCAAAGAGGGGTGTGTGCAGTCAAGGGGCTGGGAGAGAAGACTGAGTGGGTGTGCAGAACAGAAGGACCCAGAGGACATCACCCTAAAAAATGCTTTATAGGCTGCTCCAGTTTAACTCCATTAAGACAAACCCAAAGAGAACCTTTTATTTGCATTCCATTTTTCAAGCTGCAAGTTTTTAATACACCATTAGAAAGTAAACCTGTGGATGATTGCAAAGGAAGAAATACCGTGGGCTTTCCCTTTTTGCCCAGTTTTCCAGAAATGTCCTCATCTTGGTCACAGCCAGTCTTTTGACAAAGTAAGCAGCATTCGATGAAGGTGGGGGTGGGGAGGGCTCTTTATTCCAGCTTCCAATTCAAGATGTAGAGAGCTACAACATCTAAACCTATTGAATTGCTCCATTAGTCCTTGAGACATTATTTCTCAGAAGCAGCCACTTAATCTCTCAACCTTTGTTTTCCCTCTTTGACTATAAGAGTTTATAAATCAGAGGGTTATTTTGTTGCGGAGATTTTGTTTTGTTTTGACTCCTGCAAGTTTTACAACTCAAAATAAATTATAAAAAACAACAGACTTCTGAAACCGAACAAGACAAAATTGTGCAAAAATAACAAAGATATGTACATACTTTTCAGTCTGAAGAAATGTACAATAAAAACATAATTCAAAGAACATTTTAAAAATATAAACATTGCTTAAACTTTCCTAAGTTTCATATTGTTTCTGAAACTATTCTGGTCAGTTAGCTCTGTAATATAGTAAAACATAAATTATTACAAAATTAACACTATAAAAATTTACTTTAAGAATATCTTCTCAACTTTTTTTCAAAGGGTCTAACCTTGTTTATAATTTCTTAAACATTTATAAGTCTTAAAATCTGCCTTAACCTTTTTTTTTTAAAAAGAAAAAGTAACAATCTTTCCTTCAATTTGCAGTCTCTTTTCCCAAGATGTAAATAAACCAGCATATAAGTGCACTTTTAACACTGTAGAAACAAAAATGAAATCATCTGAACTTAATATCCTAGTACTTAATATCAACTCCTGATTTTTAAAAAAAATCATGTTACATTAAAAAATTTAGTAATCCTATAAGAAACACTGTCAGTGCAATTCCATTTGATGCAAATCACTCCATTTACCTCCCGTCTTTGCAATTCCAATTGTGTGGTGAAGCTTAACAGTAGTCTGATCTTTGGGTTGGGGGAACGGGAAAGAAAAGGAGAACTTCCGGGTGGGGATGAGGGTTCTGCCCAGCTGTGAAATTAGCATTCATTGCTGATTTAAGGATGAAGCAAAACCTCCCAGTATGTCTGCCATATATTGTATGCAAACTTACATGATTAATAGCACAGAACGCCTATTTTATGTTGTGAATTCCTTTCCTGATTATGATTCCCTACTAGAGCTTATGGTATTGCTGTTTCTTTCAAAATTCCAGTGTGAATAGTTCTATAGCTGCTGGGCCCCAGCGTGGCTCTTCCAAATGGCTTTCTTCACAGAGCAGTGGCTGTCCTTACCATCCCTTCTTGGGGACGGCTGTCTCTAAAACAGCACAAGCTGACCCAAGGGTGTCTCACCAGGTCCCCATGGCCCAGGGCATGGGGATGGGTAATGATCTTATTTATTCTCACAAAAGGTCTGACACACGTCCTTGTGCAGAAGCTCTCCCTGGAGGTCTCTTCCTAGCCCGGGAAGGCAGTCTGAGAACCTTTAGCAGCTGTGGTCACCGGGCCTCCTCATAGAGTGGCTTTCTGGGCTCTCACGACCTTTTTCCTGGGATTTCTCCCTCCTGGGTCACCTTGCTTTGGGCACTGGCACACTGCTCCCTGGAAGGGATTCTACAGATTCCTGACCTGCTCAGACCACCACAGCCCCCAGAATGTTTTTTTTTAGGGATCATCCCCTACCCACCATGCTCTGCTTGCTGCCACATTTTCAGACCTGTTCTGGCCCCTGTCCCTGACTGGTTTATCCTTTCTGAGCTGCACAGCTGGACAGTAGTATTAGGTAAGCCACATCATTAAATGGCCACTGTTCTCAATCTTGCCTATAGCATTTGGCTCCAGCCCTGGTGAGCTATGGAAACCGGATGAGGGAACCCCACCCACCCTCCAGCTCTCCACTCTCAGCTCCTCCCCAGCAAAGCCCCCTCTCCCTGAGGAGATCTTGTGAGACCCAAAGGCCAGTAAGGACCCACAGAATGGCAGATGGGGGGATGGAAGGGATCGGGAGGAGAGGATGGGAAGAAAAAGGGCTCTGCCTGTGCTAAAGTTCAAGAGCTTCAGAGCATGCCAACCTGGAACCAACATTCCATCATGTCTGCTCTCATGGCTGGAGCAAAAGGATGGTACAGTAGCAGCATCAGGAGCTAGGGGAGTGACCCCAAATTTGGAAGAATGTAAAAACATGGCGAATGAAAGGAAAGACGACAGAAACAAAACACTGGAACTGTTTTCTGTAAATCTCAAATTCACGTTCTTTTGCCTTTTTCTTTTTCTTCGAAACTAAAAATTGGTCAGTTAAAAAAGAAGAAAGGTCAGAGGCACAGGGAGTGCACAGAAAACAGACTCTCCCCCAAGTCCACTCCCTCCCTCCTCATAGCCTCCTGCAGTGGGATTAGGTGGCCTGGAATTGGTGTGGAAGTAAGTGGCTTCATAGTCTTGTTACGGAAGAGTCCTTATCCTGCCCGTTCTGTTTGTGTTCTTCTAGGAAAGAAAAGAAACATTGTTTCAAAACCATACAGTTGAGATTACCCATGAGAACTCAAGGATGGAGCCTCAGTTTTTTCATCTATAATAGAGAGGATCATATCCCACCTCCCGTATCTGGCAAAGGGCAGCTGGAATAGCAAATGAGGTGATGGATCTAAAGGATCCAAGAGCAAATGAGATGATGGATCCCTGCGTGTAAGGCATTCACAGAGGTCCTCACTGTGGAGGAAAACACAAGGACAGTTGCCGTGGACATTCATGGGAGTCCTCTTTAGGAGAGTGGACAGAATAACTGATGCCTTTGTTTTTGTTCTCCATTAGTTCACCTCTTCCTGCATAACCTACAAATGACACAGTGAATTATCTAAGGAGTCCAGTGTTGGGTTAAACACAGCGGCTTTGGAGAGAGATTTTGCGTTCAAGTTACTTAGCTTCTCAGTGTAGCCACCTGCATCTGTAATCATCCTGTCCCTCACAGGGTTGTGAAAAGGTGTAAATGTGTGTAGTGTGTGTGAAGGACATACCACATAGCCCTCTCTCTGCAGGCTATGTGCTACACTGAACAAGTGGTGGCCATTATGATATTTGTCAGGGCTGACTGCCAGCATGTTGGGTTCCCAGCAGGTGTACCCGGACCTATGAGTACATGCAGGTCTGTATGTACACACTGCAACCTCTACAAGACGCCCCATCAACAGAGGCTGATGGCCTGAGCGGAAATGTGCCTTCCCACCCCAGCACACATGATGGGCTGCAGGTGTTCTGGCACAGAAAGGGCTCAGAATGGTGAGAAGATACTAAACTATATCCTGACCTGGGGAAACAAAAACTATTTCCTCATCATCTTCACCCAAACTCTACCCAGGATTTGTGGGAAAATCCCAAAGGGCAAAACCCAGACAAACACATTGCTAATTTGCTATTTGGTGTCTATAAACACGCGGCACACCTAAGGCAACGTAACAACACAGCTATACACACACGCACGCGCACACATACAGCATTTTCCAGTCATGTGTAAGAGGCAAAACCCCACCTCCCAATCCTTCTTGGTCCTCCCCAGGACACATATACACACACTCCACTGAGAGCAGCGTTTGTCTCAGGTGTACACATCCACTACCCTTATACCTCGTTTATAAAAACTACTAAGCCTACCCTGAGTACTGCTGCCATGAAACTGCTTCCGGAATGGTGGCTGCAGCTCACCAGAGGCTTTGAGAGAATGCTGATGGACGGACACTAGGGGCAAGGCCCCCCTCCTCTTTTTTTTTTTTTTTTTGGTTGGAGGTAGGATCTCACTTTGTTGCCCGGGCTGGAGGGCAGGGTGTGAGCACAGCTCACTGCAGCCTCAGCCTCCCAGACTTTGGCAATTCTCCTGCCTCAGCCTCCTGAATAGCTGGGACTACAGGCATGTGCCACTACGCTTGGCTATTTAAAATTTTTGTGGAGACAGGGTCTTGCCATGTTGCTTAGACTAGTCTCAGACCACTGGGCTCAAACCATCCTCCCACCTTGGCCTCCTAAAGTGCTGGGATTATAGATATGAGGCACCATGCATGGCTGGTAAGTCCCTTTAATTTTCTAATATACTTAGGAGGGAGGCATCAATTTTGCCTTTTGATGAACGACAAAACTGAGACTCAGAGAAGTAATGTGCCTAAGCTCATACAGCTGGTAATAATAATAGCTAACACTTGCGGGTTTACTGTGTGCCAGGCATTTCCTAGAGGCTTTACATGAATAGGCTGATCCTCACAAAAGCCATAGAAGGTAGGGGCCAGTATGATTCCCACTTTATAGATGGAGGAAATGGTAGCACAGAGAATTTAAGTAAATTGCCCAAGGGCACACAGCTAATAACTAGAAGGCCTAGGTTTGGAAGCTAGGTAGCCATGCTCTTAACTGGAGATGAGGTTTGAATCAGGGTCTGACCCCAATGCCCAAGCTCTCTCCGCTCTGCTGATGACCACATGGATTTTTGCACCCCAGTAACTTACCTGTCGGCTGTGTCCTGGGCTGGATATACTTGAAGGACTGGATTGTGGCAAAGCTAGGCTGCTATTTTTCCCAACCTGAAAGACACCAGTGAAGCCCCCACTCAGACACGCGAGCCAGCCTGGGGAGGGTCCCTCAATGCCACATGTCGCCAGGGGAAAGAAGGGCTGCACAATGCGTGCTTCATTCCCTCACACTGGCTCAGAACTGGTGTTTCCATCATAAGAGGCAGAGAAAATGAAAATGTTGCAGAGGGTGCCTCGAGATGCCCTCTCCTTCCCAGAAGAAAAGTGGAACGGTGGGGAACTCTTCATACTGCTCCCTAGCTGGCTGGACCGCAAGGGGGAGGGATGAGGAGGAAGGCATCTGGGGAGAAGCCTGGCCCCTCCTGGGAGCACTTCACTCGGCAGAGGCTGGGCTTTTCTACCTGTGGCCAAAGGGTCACACAGCTCATCCACCTCTGACCCTCAGTCCCAAACCCGTCTTGTTTCCAACGCAGACTCCCTCAGCCCGACTGCAGATAAAACACCTGGATCTTTTGCTGGGTCGGTTTTTCTGGATAGGAGATGTAACGCACACTCCACTGTTCTTTAGAAAAATAGCATGATGGCGCTGGGCTTCTCCTTCACATGGAGGGGAGGGCAGGAACGCTGTGCCTGTAGGTGTGGCCACCGTGCTCTTCCCTTTCCTCTGACTGTCCTGCACACGGGGAGCCCGGTCCTTGGGGAAGCTGACGCCAGACACTAACCTGTTCCTGACTGGTCTGCAAAGGCAGCTTGTACTTTCATCCTGTAAACTGCTCCTCTTGTCTATTAACTTGCCTTTATGTAAAGACATTTGCCTTACATTACTATTATTTTTTTGAGACAGAGTCTCGCTCTGTTGCCCAGGCTGGAGTGCAGTGGCGCGATCTCAGCTCACTGCAACCTCTGCCTCTGGGGTTCAAGTGATTCTCATGCCTCAGCCTCCTGAGTAGCTGGGATTACAGGCGTGCACCACCCCGCATGGCTAATTTTTGTATTTTTAGTAGAGACGAAGTTTGACCATGTTGGCCAGGCTGCTCTCCAACTCCTGACCTCAGGTAATCCACCCACCTCGGCCTCCTAAAGTGCTGGGATTACAGGCATGAGCCACCGCACCTGGCTACATTCAGAGTCTTGATTTTTGTTCAGTTTAACAGCCCTGTGGCAACTTCTGGCCTTATACCAACCAGATGCAATTAAATGGATCCTCAACTTGTTCCCAAAGCACGGGTTTACTTTGGATTTCTCAATCTCATGAGTTACCCACCCCCCACCCCTGATCTCCTAGCAGAATTAACACAGATCCCAAGGGCCTTTGACTTTCCCCCCTAACACTTGGAAGTCACTGGTGATAAAGCCTTTTCTTTCTTTTTTTTTTTTTTTTGAGATGGAGTCTTGCTCTGTCACCCAGGCTGGAGCGCAGTAGCACAATCTTGGGTCACTGCAACCTCTGCCTCCTGAGTTCAAGCGATTCTCCTACCTCAGCCTCCCGAGTAGCTGGGACTGCAGGTGTGTACCACCACGCCCAGCTAATTTTTGTAATTTTAGTACAGACAGGGTCTCACCATATTGGCCAGGCTGGTCTTGAACTCCTAACCTTGTGATTTGCCCACCTCAGCCTCCCAAAGTGCTGGGATTATAGGCGTGAGCCACAATGTCTGGCCGATAAAGCCTTTTCTTAATGCCCTGGTGACAAGCACGGAGGTTTCACCTGCATTAGAGAACCAATGCTGACCAGACCCAAGGCAGCTGTTAAATGCATCAGATTTTAAAAAATTCCCTGCTGCCAAGCACCTGGCAGCTCCTTTCACCACTGCTTCTAGCTGCCTCAGCATTTACTAAGCATTTCCTATAGTCCTTCAGACCAAAGAATCACCAGAGCCACATCTACTCAACACAGAGCACTCTGTGAATGGCATGGAGCCCAAGAGCCCGGACTCCAGAGCCAAAACGCCTGGGTTTCAATCCCAGCCCTGCTACTGCCTTGGCGTGTGGCTTGGGTGCCTTGCTTAACCTTCCTGTACCTTGGCTTGGTTCACTCATCTGTAAAAGAGGAGTAACAGCAAGTAATCACATACACCTGAAGTACTTGGAACAGAGCCCATCACCTTCATGCTAGCTGCTAGGACTGTATCTAAGATGAGTGAGACACCACGGTCTTGCTGTTCAAGCTGTGGCCTGGGAGGCTGCTAGAAATGCAGACTCCTAAGCCCCTGCCTGGGCCTGCTGACTGAGAATATGCATGTTCACAAGCCCCACTGGGGGAGTCGGTACATATTTAAGCTTGAGACATACCCTGGCTCTGCCCTCCGTCCTGGGCCCTGGCGGTGGCTTAGCCTCCAGGGTGAGGAGCAGCAAGTTAGCCTCCAGGGAGTTTAGCCTCCAGGGAGAGCCCTGTGGGTGCCGGGCCCCCTCCCCCACACCCCTGGCCATGGGGAGTCAGAACAGTGCCCTCTGCTCCAGCGAGGGAACCTGTGTCTCCCCCTCCTCTCACCTTGGCCTTGGTTTGCAGCTTGTCTGGCCCTTGGGTTCCAAACTTGCTGTTTCTCATGTGTTTGTGATTTGTGAATCCCCCTCAGGCTGTGCTCTTCATGAGGTTATAACAAGTCTCATAAGTGGTGACATAAAACATTAAAACATCTTTTAACAACTGCCTCCCATTGCTCCAAAGTCCTCAACCCTAGATGGGGCTGGGCTTGGGGTCTGGTTCCCTTGATTCTGTATAATGGTCTCTGGACACACTGCCCTGATGGGTCTAGGCTCTGGGGCAGGTTGGCCGGTCCTCTCGCCAGACCCGGCTCTGCAGAGAATCCCAGGCCGGCCCCTCCCGACGTCCGCTCCCTCATCTCTGCCCGAGCGGCCCCAGAGGCTGGGCTTTCCTAAGTAGCCTCCCCAGCCGGAGCAGAAGGACTAGACTCAGGGATGAGAGCAAAGCTCAGGGGAGAGGAACGTGTCCTCAGACCGCGCCACACTCTCTCAGCTTCCTCACCCTACACACTCCTATTTGTACTGTGGCATTGAACACTTCTCTGCCAGCTGGCGGGAGTTGCAGTTTTCCTTTAGGAAGGAATGAGTTCTATGAGGAGGACGTGGGGGTCGAGGCAGCCTAGAAAAGTGGGAAGGACAGTCACCTGGGAGCTGGGCACAGGCGCTTCTACTCCCAGGTGGGACCCCGGGTCATCTAACCTGCCTGGGCCTCAAGCTCTTCCTAAGGGGTTCCAACAGATCAGATCAAGCTTCTTAGCAACAGAACTCTTTAATGACAACGTCCTCAGAACCTCAAAACATAAAACTGACCAATGTGGAGCGGGGAACTCAGAATCTCTCTATGCCCCGGTTTCCTCATCTGTACAGTGCTAACTGCACCCACTGCACTGGAGTGTCATGAGGACTCGGTGAGGTCATATCTGTAAAGTACTGAGAACAGCGCCTAGCACATAGTGAGCGTGGTATCAAGTACTTGTTCAATAAAGTGCTCTCAAAGCAGAGGGTGAAAACTGCCCTTGGGGAGAACGAGGGAAGGAGTCAAGCTTGTGTTACCTGTCGGAGCCACCCGGCCAAGCAGGGGCGCTGCCCAGCTCCCCCTGCCCCCCAGAGCCGGTGAAGGCGGTGCCAGGAGGTCCCTTACCTGCCGAGAGGAGGTGCTGTTAACGGGATCGGGCACCGGTGCGAGAAGGCTGGGCGGGTTCTTTTTGTGAACGCTATTCATACCAGGCATTTTAGTGATTTTACAGGCTTTGCTACTAGAACTTGAGTTCTTACGCTTTTTTCCTTCTGATTTGTCAAAAGAGAGGGGCAGAGAAGACACAGCATTGTGTGAGGCCAGAGAGAGGTCCCCCGCGTGGAGCGCAAGGGAGGGCACAGAGAGGGGACAGGAGTCACTGCTGCCTCCCACCGCGCCCACCTGTCTCACTATGTCCGCGGGGCCGCCGGGCAGCGAGGTCCGTCCTGAGGGCTCCAGTTTGGCACTGAGTGGGCTCACCCCATTGTTTGAGTTGTGCACAGACAGACTGTTATAGGGAGAGGCTGCCTGATAGGAGTTCAAAGCAGAACTGGCATTCAAAACACAGTTCTTTTTGTGAGGCCCTGACAGTGGAGACGAGAGGGATGTCTGCAAGGATGAGGAGGAGGAGGAGGAGGAGGAGGAGGAAGGCGAAGACTGCGGCTTCCTCTTTTTGTTACTTGGAGACTCGTCGCTACGGGTGGACAGGTCTTTGACTTTTGAGGATTTGCTGGTTTTGGTTTTGGATGGCTTGTGGGATGGGGAAGGGATGACAGCTGGTATCGGGGACACGGCGGATGGGGCCTTGAAGGTTGAGTCCATGATGCTGAGGGTTGCGGCCACATGAGGGAAAGCTGTGGTGTGGGACATGAGGGCGCTCGGGTCCGGCGATGTCACGAAAGCTGCGTTTGAGAGCATGGCTGATGTCATTATGTAAGAAGAGGTGAGCCTCGAGCTGATGGGAGCTGAAGGAAGATACACAGCACTGGGGTTGCTGAAAGGCTGCAAAACGGATGCTGGAACGGGGGTGGTGATGTGGGCTGCCGGCGAGGGCAGGGGGCTATCTGCCGCAGGAGGGATCTTCCTAAACACGAGAGAAGAGTGAAAGACAGTCAGTGAGACATGGGGTCGGCATTGCTCGGGAGGCTCGATGACGCTTGAGCATCAGGGCTACACAGGACACCCCGGCAGAACCAGACTATGGAGAATGAAGCCTTGAAAGATGGGAGACTCTGAAGCATGGCCCCTCCTTATGGCACCCCCCACTGCAACATCCAGCAACCTAATTTGCATCACGCTTAGTAGCCTTTCAGATCCTTTTCCCCAGGCTTGACTACTGGAGAAGGCCTGATTTTGGTTCATGAATAAGAGGTCAATGTTATTCAGAATAGAAATTTCCCCAGTATTCTCCTCTCTCAACCCACCCCCCTCTTTTTTTCTTGGCAGCGATGAAGGTGGTTTTTAATGAGAAGTGATCATCTCACATGTAGGTCCTGGTGGCAGGTAAGAAATGTGAGGATAGGGCTTTGCTACCTGGACACAGGGGCCGGAGCTTCCCCGCTCCACCCACTCCAGCTTCTGTCCAGGGACTCTCAGGGCTTCCCCACCCTGCTCTGGGCTGGAGGCAGTTGGAGAACGGTCCTCTCCAGGGCCAGCATCCTCCTGCCTTTGCCATCTGCAGCCTCTGGTTCCCTCAGCAGAGAGCCATTTCCATACTGACTTGTGGCTGCCGGCTCCTGGTGGCTGGGTGTGAAGGGTTAGGGGTTTGGGAATGGTGAGATGACAAGTTGCCCATTCCCAAACTAGCTTTGTTTTTTCCTATTCAGCCCACCCTACCTTAGCTCTCGCTCACAGGAGCTGTCAGGGGTGTGGCTGCTGACCTTTAGCAGGTCTTCCTGTCCTGTGTTCGGAAAAGGTGAGTGTGGGACCCTCATGTGTCCAGAGAAGGGGATCAGGGATTTCTAGTTTGTTCCAAAGATAAATGTAGGATGTCAGTAGGAGGAGAAAGACAGGAGGGGAGGGGAAACCCACTGTTTCCTTCTCTGGTCTGCTTGGGGCTTGGGGGAGTGCCTCAGAGCAAACTCTCAGGAGCCAAGGCCAGCACTAGGCTGTGGCTTACTCTTGGGGCCTCCCTGCTAACTCCCTTGCGCTGGGAGTGACTCCTCCTTCCATTCCACAGCCTGGGGCGCTGCTGCTGCTGCTGCTCTGGAGACCGGGAGGAGGCACGGGGCGGCCACAGGGATGAGAATTTGCAGGAAAGCACAAGGCCCTTGGGAGCCAGGTAAATGTGCTCAAGCTGGTCCTTCCCTGCTTCTCACCTTGCTCCTTCTCCCGGTCTCCCTGGGAAATCATTTTCACCGTAGCTGGGGCTCACTAGCAATTAGGAACTAGCTTTCCTTCTTTGAAAGCAGCACATGAAGGTGAGCAGGCCCAGAGCCTGTGACCCAGTGGGCTAGAACACATGCCACACAGGGCCTCACACCACCCTTTCTCTTCTTTGGAGGCCACTCTCCCAGCTGCAGCATCAGGACCAGTGCCAGGGAACTCTGGAAAGAGGAACTGCTGAGAGATAAGATGTTTCTCCTAGCATTCCTCTCTCTGAAGATTCTGCTTTCGGTCTGCACTTTGGTGGAGCCTGTGGCATCTATCTTTAGGGTGGAATCCCGAGGGATCCTTGTCCTTGAAAATGTCAGACCAAAGGGATCAAATATAAGAGAAAAATGTTGCCAAACTCACAGTGGCCACGATGGTGTTGAGAATTTACTTTCTCTCAAGCCTAAAGAAGGTAAGAGATCTGTTGGCACTCAGCAAGGTGCCCCACAAATACTTGTTGCAATGAATGAGTGAATGAATGGATGGATGAATGGGCAGGTGGATGGGTGAGCAGGTGGATTCTCAGCAGCACCATACCCGATTGTTAGGGACTCTGCATGCTGGGCAAGGACTCCCATATAATCAGACTGGAAATGTCTACACACGTTCTTAGAACTGTATGGCACTGCACAACCCCTTCCTAACAGGGACGGGGAACGTTTCTTAGAGGGGGAGGTGCCTCCCAACTTTCCTGCTGCTTCTGTTGCCTTCTGTGGTACTATAAGCAACCCACTCCATCTTTCCTTGACTTCAAGTTTGCTTACCCACTAAAGTATACATAGAAATACATGTGGGCAGAGGTTTGGCAGTTACTTGTAATAAAAAGTTATTTACAAATACCAGATGACTCATTTAGAGAGGATCCCAATCAATGACTCTGAATGGGATCCATTTTTAATGTCTCAATTTATAATTTTCCATTTAAATAGTATAAATTTACGCTTCAACTCATGCTGACTAGCAGAGCTGAGTCCTAAATCTCACCTGGCTGGCACTTGGGACTGGGATGGCAGCTCTTTTGAGGCACACTTTCTATCCTTTTCTTGCCTCACTAATCACATGTGGATAGCAGGGGTGGGAGGGGAGACAGGGTGGGGGAAACAGGGTGAGGGGCATGTGGCAGCTCCCTATCCTCAGGAGTCCCTCCCCCTCCAAGGCTAAACAGTTTATGTGTTTTTCTAGGTGCCAAACGGCAGGGGATTTCAGCTTTGCTGGGCTGTGCTCTGGTTTAAGCGTTGCACACTGGCCCAGGGAAGTCCCATACTAAAGCCCACAGATGCGAATAAATTACTGACAGTGCCCATCCTCCCCTGCCAGGTGGCGTGGAGGTCCAGATGCTGACCTGGCTGAAAGAGAATACTGTGTTGGCGGCTCCTGATGCAGAGTTAAATGCTTGTTAAAGAAAAAAGAGTCTTGGCCGTTCCTTTTCTTCCTAATGTCTTCCATGCCCCCATCGGCTGCCATCCCTGCAGGTTCGGGCCCGCCTGGGCCTGGGGTTTGGGCAGCGAGGTTGAGAGGGTAGCGGGGTGCTACGCTCTCCAGAGTTGACACCCAGGCAGCCCCAATGTTGCTCAGTGACAGCAGATTGGTTAGGCAAGTCCTGAACAGGGGGGAGGGACCTGATGCCCTGTGGCTCGGGCTTCTGTGCCTGAGGAGGAAAGGAATATGGAGCTTGAGCTGACAGGACAGCAGGGAGTGAAATACAGATCAACACATTCCTTCCACGTGTCTGGGATTGATACTTCCATAACACAGAGAGCAAAGAGCTTCGAGGATCACCAGGGCTGGCTGCCGTCTTGGGGAATAAGCGCAGAGGCTCAATCACCAAGTAACTGAGAACATGGTCACCTCACGTGCAGCACCAATTTGTTGTTTGGAATGGACACATGTAAATATCAAGGGTGCCCTTTAGACACACTGGGCAGTCACTTAAATGGGAAGAAATGATAAGCTTCTCTTGTGGCCCTTACCTACCTTACAGTAAATATTAATATTTAGTCCTAAGTCTGGCATGAGAGCTCAATGCAGATACAAATGGGGATTGCTTCTCCTATAAGTTCAGGTCTGGAAGCTCTTTAGGCTTCCAGAAAGGGGCCTGAGGTGTCGTAGCTGCCTGGGGGAGAGGAGGAAACCTGGGAGAGGGGTAAATTTTGACTTCTGTTCCCTCCCGTTTCTTTTGAATGCCTTCCTTGCCTCTAATGGGCCTCAGGGGGCAGGTGGGGGGCCTCAGCTGTTGTCCTTCCTGGACTATCTAGGCCCCGATTTACATGATCCATGACTCCAATGGACGATGATATATTGAGAGCTCATCATTGTAGGAGTGGGGCATGGGGATACCCAGTGGGCTGCCCTTACATTATCAAGTGGCCAAAATGCTAGCCACTTACGTGCTATGGTTTGAGAGGGTCTAGGCCTATTATTTCTTCCCAATAGCATTCTTTCAGATTAAGCCTTCTTCCCTGTTTATGAATCCCTTATTAAGATGTAAGTACACTGGGAAGTGGATAATAAGGGAACTTAAAAGAAAGGGAACATAAGTTAGAGTTCAGGGTAGAGAAGTACAAGTGAGGTGGGGGGGTCCTAGGGAGACAGGAAGGGCCAGAGACAAACTTAACCAGCTTCATAGCATTGCTCAGGATCTGCCCTGTTGGCAGGTGTACAGATGCTTTCACAGGACAGCAAACAATTAGAAAGTGGTCTACACCATTATGAAATCTTTAGTTTCTTTTTTTTTTAAACAGAGTCTCGCTCTCTCACCCAGGGTGGAGTGCTCAAACTCCTCCTCCTGGGTTCAAGAGATTCTCCTGCCTCAGTCTCCTGAGTAGCTGGGATTACAGGTGTGCACCACCAGCTAAATTTTGTATTTTTAGTAGAGACGGTGTTTGACAATGTTGGCCAGGCTGGTCTTGAGCTCCTGACTTCAGGTGATCCACCTGCCTCAGTCTCCCAAAGTGCTGGGATTACAGGCGTGAGCCACCGAGCCTGGCTGAAATCTTTAGTTTTGATATTGTAGCATTAACATTACAAGTAGAAGCATGTTCTTTTTTTTTTCTTTTTTTTAAAAATAAATTTTTTTTTTTTTTCTTTTAAACGGGGTTTCACCATGTTGGTCAGGCTGGTCTTGAACTCCCGACCTCTGGTGATCCACCCATCTTGGCCTCCAAAGTGCTTGGATTATAGGTGTGAGCCACCACGCCCGGCCTTTTTTTCTTTTTTTTAACAGAGAGGGTCTTGCTCTGTTGCCCAGGCTGAGTGCAGTGGTACAACCATAGCTGTGACCTTGAACTCTTGGGCTGAAGGGATCCTCCCACCCCAGGCCTTCCAAGTAGCTAGGATCATAAGTGTTTGTCACCACACCCAGCTAATTTTTAAAAATTATTTTTTGTAGAGAAGAGGTCTTGCAATGTTGCCAAGGCTGGTCTTGAACTCCTGGCCTCAAGCAATCCTCTTGCCTCGGACTCCCAAAGAGCTGGGATTAGAGGCATGAACCACCACATTCAGCCAGAAGCATGTTGTTAATATCCTTAGATTCTCTAGGAGCAATGAAAAGGCCCTTTAACACAGGTAAACAAACAATATCTAATATCCTTCTCATTTAGATTACCAACACAAAAATGGTCTCCAAAAAAGACAAAGCATGTAACACATCATTCGTGTTTCTCAAAACCTTCAGGCAAACCATTAAGAAGAGCTGGCATTTAAGAATTAATCAAGCATGCTGATTTCAGAATGATTTTGTTCTATGAAAAGTTAACCACTGACATTTATATAGAAAGTTAGGTTTCAGGTAACTGTGGGGCAGCTCAGATCTTACATATTGCACAAAAGCTGCTCACTTACTTCCACATCTGTGAATTCAGGTGTTTTTCTACCATGGAGTTTAGTGCGAATCGAAAACGATCCCATCTTCTATCAAATACATAGTACCCTCGTCCCATGAGGCGACTCCCAAATGAGCAAAACTGTGAGGAAAAAAAATTTTTAATTTTGATTACAGGTTAATAAACTAATATAAACTATACAGAGAAAAATAACATTTGCATAAAAGCACACAGGGGCACAATTTTACTCAAAATAAAGCAGCAAATCATACTGAAGCCAAAAATATTTCTGCAGAGCTGTAGTTCGAGCTCTGAATTTTCTGCAGAACCTCACATTACAACTCAACAATAGCTACATTCAATTTTCTGTGGCACAGAGCGGGCTACGTTCTCTACTCTTGGGATAACACCACCAGACGCAATGGCTCACGCCTGTCATCCCAGCACTTTGGGAGGCTGAGATGGGAGGATCACTTGAGGTCAGGAGTCCCAGACTAGCCTGGCCAACATGGTGAAACCCCGTCTCTATTAGAAATACAAAAATTAGCCAGGCGTGGTGGTACGTGCCTGGGATCTCAGCTCCTAGGGAGGCTGAAGCAGAAGAATCTCTTGAACTTAGGAGATGGAGGTTGCAGTGAGCTGAGATCGTGTCACTGCACTCCAGCCTGGGTGAAAGACTGAGACTGTGTCTCAAAAAAAAAAAAAAAAAAAAATTAGAGAAGCAATAATCAGCACCCAGGGTGACTTTTCAGGACCATCCGTTTGTCCTATTACCAGCCACATTTTCTCAAGGAACTTGGCGGTTCCCTGCTTCTCATCACAGTAATGGAAACTGCCTGTGCTGGTGTCGCAGGTCCCACCTTTCCTATCTGATGTCAACAGAGCCACTTTGCTTCCAGCCAGGCTGAACGGCTTCCTTTGCCAGTCCTGATCCCATTTCTGCCTCCAATCAGTCTTTGTAGGCTGTACTGGGACACAGCACCACCTTGAAGCTTTTGCTCCTGCTGTTCCTTCTCCCTGCTATCTCCTTTCCTCTTCTTTTTAAAAAAATTTATCATTTATTTATTATTATTATTTTTTGAGATGAAGTTTCACTCTTGTCGCCCAGGCTGGAGCGCAACGGTGCGATCTCGGCTCACCGCAACCTCCGCCTCTCAGGTTCAAGAGATTCTCCTGCCTCAGTATCCCAGTAGCTGAGATTGCAGGCAGGCACCACCATGCCTTAATTAATTTTCTTTGTATTTTCAGTAGAGACGGGGTTTCTCCATGTTGGTCAGGCTGGTCTTGAACTCCCACCTCGGTCTCCCAAAGTGCTGGGATTACAGGCGTGAGCCACCGCGCCCAGTCCTCCCCTCTTCTTTTTGTCAATCCCAATTCACCCCTCTCTCTCCTGGTTCCCTTATCAAGACTCTCATTTCCAGGGGCTCTCATCTAAGTGATCCTCCCACTGTGAATTCCCATGGCACACCCATTGCCTACTTTATTACACTTAGCTTTGGACTCATGACATGGCTGTTTTACATTATATACAGGATGCCTACACACCTGACTTGACTGTCAGTTTACAGACAGGGGAGCTCATCCTCTTCCATCTCCTTAGTAAGAGGACTGTAGGCATTTGGGCTAACAAATGGATTGGGGAGACAGGAATCCAGAATATATTTAAAGCACACTATCCCTCTTAAAATATGTGGATGAAATATTGGCCTTCAGATGTTTAATAAACATTTGATCATAATGTTGGGACAACCGGAAGGCTAGCAGACAGAAATACAAGAAGCAGCCTCTGAGAAGGTGGCATTTGGCTGGTTTAGGGCTCAGGCGAGTCTGCAAATGACTCTATAACTCAAAAGCAGCTCTCCCCGTTCCTCTAGGCCTCCCAGCAGCTCCCTGGCCTCTATCCCAGACACAGGGCTGGATTGGCACTCATTCCACAAACTCGTCCTGGAACCAGCCTTTGGAACCATTCTCAGGAGGAAATGCAAGACCTTCCCTTTGTTCTGTTTCTGTTGGTATTTTGGGGGGTTTTGCGTTAAAATCTTGTCACCCATCTAGTACTGCTGATGAAAAATGCTTCTCTGCATTTTCATGTTAAGTGCTTACTGACCAGCAAGAAAACATACGAAGGGAATTTTCCGACACAGAAACTGGTCCCCGGCAGCACATGGGAGCTGTTCCAGGTCTAGACATCATTTCTTCCCTCATCCCAATTGCTAAAGATGCACCGAGCAAGCATCCATTATAAACAATGATTTAATGTATCAACTGGCCACAAGAGAAAGGACAAAGCAAAGACACACATCCATGGCTTTTCCATTTAAATCAGCAAAACATTCAGGGCACACAGCTGTGCCACATCCCGAGTTTAGCAAATCCACTGTAGCTTGGCAGCTTGTCATTTGGACAAATGTCTTGATGTGCTCCAGAGTCTGGCCTTCTGGAGAGCCTCGTATCTCTTTCAGACTCAGGAGCTGGAGGCACTGTTTTGTCTTTGCTACCTGTGTATCTGATTCTGTACGGACGTGAGGCTCGGCGCTGAGAAGCTCCAGTTCCCAGCTGGCATGTTACGCCTCCAGCAGAGCTGTAGATCCTCACTGCGTGGGCCACCGTGGCAGACCCTACTGGTTGCCAACCTCACCAACTGCCACCCACTCCCACCTCTCTCTGTCTTTTCCTTGCTAACAGAATCGTACTTTTGTTCTTGTATCTGACACAGCAGTATTCAAGTGGGTCTCCTCCCAGAACCTTGGGATGAACCATGGCTGGTTCCTCCTGCGTCACTGTAACCCCTTCCTTCTCTGCTGCCAACTGATCTAAGGGTGGGCATGTGATCCATTTATGTTAGATATAAGGGGAAGTCTGCTGGGGGTTTCATAGGAAGATTTTCTCTCCTAACATAAGGCAGCATCTTGGAAGAAGACCCCTTTTCTGTTTGTCCCTTTCCAACCTGAGAGGCACACCACTGGGTGAGGATGTAATATCGGAGCTGCAGCTGACATACTGGGACCGTGTGTGAAAGGTAGAGGGAGTTGCAGAGATTGTCCCTCAGCTACATGACATTGTGGAGAAGCTGAACCAAGCTTGGGAGCACCTGCCTCCAGACTCCCTGCGATATGAGATAACTTTTTTTTTTTTTTTTTGAGACGGAGTTTCGCTCTTGTTACCCAGGCTGGAGTGCAATGGCGCGATCTCGGCTCACCGCAACCTCTGCCTCCCGGGTTCAGGCAATTCTCCTGCCCCAGCCTCCTAAGTCGCTGGGATTACAGGCACGCGCCACCATGCCCAGCTAATTTTTTGTAGTTTTGGTAGAGACGGGGTTTCACCATGTTGACCAGGATGGTCTCGATCTCTTGACCTCGTGATCCACCCGCCTCAGCCTCCCACAGTGCTGGGATTACAGGCTTGAGCCACCGCGCCCGGCCACGATATGAGATAATTAAGTGACCTCAGCGCTTGTGCCAGATGAGCTGAGTTTTCTACTTCTGGCAGTCAAAGGCATTCTGAATCGTCCCTGACTATTTTCTGTACTAACCAAGAAGCAAAGTCTCAGGCTTGATGGTGAGCCACAGGTAAGCATTATTCCCAGGAAAGGGAAGTGAACTTGGCCTTCATTCATGACACGGAGAGGAGGGAAGAGGGATTCATTCTATCTTGATATAGGAGCAGGATGGATTTCATTTACAGTCTAGAGACAGTCAGAGCTGATCTTGCAGGACTCAGGCTGGCACCAGAGTAAACCACCATGGGGTCCCATGTTCTAGGCCCCTACATTTGGCTCTGTGATGGCAGCACCAGGTATTCCCTTCTCAAGCGCTCGCAGGCAAGCAATAAACAAGCCTCCAGCGATGCCTCCTGTTTCCCACCTCAGTTTCAATGACCTTCTGAATTGTTAGCGTGCACTCATTCAAGGAATTGGAAAGAAAGTACCCTTTTTTATTAATCAGTAATCATGGTGACCTGAAATGCTTCCTCTTTCCTTCAACACACACACACGCTCAGTTCTGGTGCCATCTGGTCACATAACAGTAATACTTAGAACCAACAGGGGAGAATATCAGCAAGGGCTGGCTCCTGACATGCTGCTGAGAAAGACGGCTTCCCGAGCAGGTGAACCCAGCTAACCCTGGACATCAGAGGCTCCGTTTTTAGATGGCCAAGGCCAGAGGGTCAGCTCAAGCATGCTCACTTCAAGGCAGCCCATAAATACTCAGGATTATCCTTTTTTCCCCTTTTTTTCTTTTTAGTAGTATGTGGAAGTACTCGGGATTATAATCAGCTGGGAGCCTGTTCCTTTCCTTTTGTAATATTCAAGGGTATTTCTAAGGCAATCATTCAAATTCACGATAAGCCTTTTTGTAAAACACTGCACAAACAGCCTTGCCTCAGGAAGGATCATGCCTCTAGTATGATCACCTAAGTGTCTGCAAAGCACAGGCGAGGAACGCACGGCAAGGAACAGAAGGAGGCCTACCGCAAGAGGTCTGGGGTGGTGTGTGGAGAACTGACAGTCTAGCTTCTCGGGTTCGTCGGCTCCGTCCATCTCCCCTTCATCACTGGACAGTCGGCTGGCGAGGTCAACTCCAACCGGTGGCAGTGGGGGCTCTGGAGTGTGGCCGCTATGATTTGAAGACGCGCTGCTGCTTATGCTATTTGCAGATGATGGTCTAAGGGCAAGAGGGGAGGACAAACAAAATAAACCAAATAAACCTTTTCTGAGGTAACAAGATCCACCCAGTTTAATGGTGTTCAGAAAGCCTGATTAAGGCCGGGTGCGGTGGCTCACGCCTATAATCCCAGCACTTTGGGAGGCCGAGGCAGGCCGATCACAAGGTCAGGAGATCAAGACCATCCTGGCCACCATGGTGAAACTCCATCTCTGCTAAAATACAAAAAATTAGCCAGGTGTGGTGGCGCATGCCTGTAGTCCCAGCGACTCAGGAGGCTGAGCAGGGGAATCACTTGAATCCAGGAGGTGGAGGTTGCAGTGAGCTGAGATTGCACCACTGCACTCCAGTCTGGTGACAGAGCAAGACTCCATCTCAAAAAACAAACAAACAACAAACGAACAAAGAAACCAGCTTGATTAGCCTTGCCAATACCTCAGGGTGGGCACATCAGTGGTGACTTTGCACAAGGGAAAACAATCAAGTCTGAAGGGTTTGCAGTGACCATCTCTCTCCAGGGACCTAGTTAAGTTAGGTTCTGCCCCACTTGCTTTCTCTGGGGCAGATGACAGGAATGATGGAAAAGCCCAACAGCATAAGTGGAACGTCAAATATGGGAACGTGACAAAGTGAAATGAACAGGAACAAGTCTTCTATGGATTCAGTTACAACTATTCACCCATTTGCAGGTAAGTAAGCTGCACTTGCCATACAATTGCTTTTCTTTCTTTCTTTCTTTCTTTTTCTTGAGACAGAGTCTCGCTCCATCGCTGGGAGCCAGGCTGGAATGCAATGGCGAGACCTCAGCTCACTGCAACCTCCGCCTCCCGGGTTCAAGCAATTCTCCTGCCTCAGCCTCCTGAGTAGCTGGAACTACAAGCGCGTGCCACCACGCCCAGCTAATTTTTTGTATTTTTAGTAGAGACGGGGTTTCACCATGTTGACCAGGATGGTCTCGATCTCTTGACCTCGTGATCTGCCCTCCTCGGCCTCCCAAAGTGCTGGGATTACAGGCATGAGCCACCGCGCCTGGCCACAATTGCTTTTCTTTGAAAGTGGAACCTGGCAGGAAGATCAACCAGGTAAACAAGATCAGAGCAATCACCAAAATACCAGTAATGAAGAAACACAGTCCTTTGGATACGTTCTTTGACACAAAGCTATGACTTTAGGAAACTGTTATCATACCGGCCTGTCACTTAATGTTGAGCTGTGTGTAGTTTAAATGTATTTTCTGAGAATGAGCGTTTTAATTAATTAATTAATTAATTTTTTTGAGACAGTCTTGCTGTGTCCGCCAGGCTGGAGTGCAGTGGTGCCATCTCAGCTCACTGCAAACTCTGCCTCCCAGGTTCAAGCGATTCCAGGCACCTGCCACCATGCCTGGCTAATTTTTGTATTTTCAGTGGAGAAAGGCTTTCACCATGTTGGCCAGGCTGGTCTTAAACTCCTGACCTCAGGTGATCCGCCCACCTTGGCCTCCCAAAGTGCTGGGATTACAGGCGTGACCCACTGCATCCGGCTTCAATTTACTTTTTGACAAGCCCTTTTATGCACTGTGGGGCATGATTGGCTTATAGTAGGTGCTAAAGAGAGATTTTTCTCAATGAATGAAATGAATGAATGAATTCTATGTGGGTATAAAACAACCCAACAGATGTCATCTTAATTATGGTTAAGCTTATAAAAAGCAATGTCACAATAAGAGGCAGTAACTACCTGCTTCCTAGGCAGTAAAAAAACAAAACAACACCAGAAAAAACCAAAATCAAACACATCCACATTAGCAGAAGAGTTAGATGAGAAATAGTCACAGTTAACTGCTACTCGTTTTTACTACTTCTCCACTTTCATCAGGTGATTGAGCAGGGAGAGGTGAAAAAGTCAGGGAGAAAAAGAAGTTTTGGAGGAAAAAAAATGTTTTTCTGCTTTCTGCTTTGAAAGCTGCTCCTTCAAGTCTCATGAAACAGCAATGCTGATCTGTCTCCCTTCTCTCTTATTTTTACCCTGGATTCTCTGTTGCTTCGAAATTTTTTCAGGTCTCAAATACTTGAACTTAAACCAGTATATCACTTAAAAACAAAACCACAAAGGTGAAAACAACCCAAGTGTCCATGAGCTGATGACAGGATAAACAAAATACGGTATATCCATCCAATGGAATATTATGCAAGCCTTAACAAGACATGAAATTCTGCTACGATATGAATGACACTTGAAAGCATCACACTAAATAAAATAAGCCAGACATGAAGGACAAATATTGGATGGTTCCATTAATAGGAGATA
Source organism: Cebus imitator (assembly GCF_001604975.1). NCBI lineage: Eukaryota > Metazoa > Chordata > Mammalia > Primates > Cebidae > Cebus > Cebus imitator. The sequence goes on from NW_016107865.1 coordinate 26,684, forward strand.
CCGAGACAGAAAGTAGAAAAGAGTTATCAGGAGTTGGAAGGAGAGGGAATAGGGAAGGGGTGTTTAGTGGGTATACAGCTTCAATTGGAGATGAAGAGAAAGTTCTGGAGATGGATGACAGTATGAGTACACAACACTGTGAATGTGCTTAATGCCACTAAACTAGACACTTAAAAATGGTAGAGTTTGTGTTACGTATATTTTACTAGGAAAACAAAACAAGGCCATAGGTAGTTTTTCAGTGTCATGACAAGAATTCTGTTGGGATGACAATTTATTTTGGACTATCACCTTCCTGTATTATAAAAACAAAGATGCCATTCATTCTGCGTGTCCACAGGCCAAAGGACACATCTCCCCAGACGTTCCTCAATACCTGCTCTTCTGTATCAGGAGGGGCAACAACGCTATTGTCTGCTTACCAATGAAGACCCAAATAATAAAATCATTTAGATGAGGCCGAAACATAAAAACAAACAAACAAACCAGTATCCATAACTCTGCCACCCAAGATCAAGTGTTATTAGCATTTTGATTTCCATCCTTCCAGACTTTGTTACTGTGCACACACATCAAATGCATTTTAAAGCAAGAACTGGATCACACGATCACACTGAACATGAAATGTGAACAGTACCTACTATTTTGAGATATCCTTTTTTAAAAACCTAGTGATATTGTAGAAGTGTTTCCATGTATAGAACTACATCACTTTTAGTATTCTCCAGTAATCCATAGTATGAATATGTCATAATTTACTTAATGAATCTTCTATTGATGAACATTTGTTTCCAAACTTTCTAACAGGCTCTCTCTCTGTGAAACCCTGTCCATCATGATAGGACCTCCTTGTCCTGCATGAAATAGGTAAAAAGGAGCTGGATTTTATTGTGATAATAGCATCATGGTTATGTAGGGAATTGCTTCTTTTTATGTACTTATTTTTATTTTTTAGAGACAAGATCTCGCTCTGTCACCCAGGCTGGAGTGTAATGGCATGATCATGGCTCAGTGCAGCTACAAACATCAGGGCTCAGGGCATCCACCCACCTCAGCCTTGTGAGTAGCAGGGCCTATAAGCACGTGGCACAACATCAGGCTAATTTTAAAGTATTTTGTAGAGACAGGGTCTTGCTTACATTGCTCAGACTGGTCTCAAACTCCTGGCCTCAAATGATCATCTTGTCTCAGCCTCTCAAAGTGTTGGGATTGCAGGTGTGATCCACTGTGCTATGCCTGTCTTTACCTTTATTTATTTATTTTTCTTTTTTTGAGACAGACTCCTGCTCTGTCGTCCAGGCTAGAGTGCAGTGGCATGATCTCGGCTCACCGCAACCTCCACCTCCTGAGTTCGAGAGATTCTCCTGTCTCAGTCTCCTGAGTAGCTGGAATTATAGGTGTGTGCCACCATGCCCGGCTAATTTTTGTATTTTTAGTAGACATGTGGTTTCACCATGTTGGCCAGGCTGGTCTCGAACTCCTGACCTCAGGTGATTCACCTGCCTCAGCCTTCCAAAGTGGTGGAACTATAGGTGTGAGCCACCATACCCTGTCTTTACTTTTTAAAGATGCATTTGGAAGGCTTTTGAGGTGAAATGCCATGGTACTTGCAATTTGTGTTAAAATGTCATCAGAAAATGTAGATGAAGCAAATATAATCACAAAATATTAATATAGTATCTGTTAAAGCTAGACGTGGGTTTTATACTAGTCTCTCTTCTACACATAGGAAAAATTTTATAATGAAAAGTAGAAAAAACAAAAACAAGAAGAAAATAGAGTTGGTACTATAGGTATATATAAGAAAGTTACTGAAGAACTTCCTATATTTTGGCATTTTATTTTCCTTCAGCTTTATTGAGGTATAACATCTTATACTTATAATACATAAATAAAATTGTATGTATTTTAGGTATATAATGTGATTTGATAATATGTATACATTGTAAAAGGATTACCACAATCAAGTTAGCTAACATATGTCTCCTCACAGTTACCGTTTTTTTGTTTTTCCATGGTGAGAACACTTTTTTTATTTTTTAGAGACACGGTGTCTCTCTGTCTCCCAAGCTGGAGTGCAGTGGAGCAATCACTCACTGTACTCACAGGAACTTCTGTGCTCAAGGGATCTTCCAACCTCAGCCTCCCAAATAGCTGGGACTACAGGCGTGAGCCACTGAGCCCAGTGAAATACGCTTAAGATCTACTTACTTAGCAAATTTCAAGTACACAATACAGTATTATTAACTAGAGTCACCACGCTAGAGATTAGATCCCCAGAGTGTATGCATCTTGTAACTGAAAGTTGTCTAGGCCGGGCGCGGTGGCTCAAGCCTGTAATCCCAGCACTTTGGGAGGCCGAGGCGGGTGGATCACGAGGTCAAGAGATCAAGACCATCCTGGTCAACACGGTGAAACCCCGTCTCTACTAAAAATACAAAAAATTAGCTGGGCATGGTGGCGC
>NW_016107865.1:29258-61494 GCF_001604975.1 Cebus imitator
CCAGGAGGCGGAGGTTGCGGTGAGCCGAGATCGTGCCATTGCACTCCAGCCTGGGTAACAAGAGCGAAACTCCGTCCCAAAGAAAAAAAAAAAAAGAAAGTTGTCTAATATCTCCCATTGTTCCCAACCCTTAGCCCCAAACAAATGGCATTCTACTCTCTCTTTCTGTGAATTTGGCTTTTTTAGTTTCCACCTGTAAGTGAAATCATACACTAGTTGTCATTCTCTGTCTAATTTATTTCATTTAGCCTAATGCCATCAAGTTCATCCATGTTGTTGAAAATGGCAGGATTTCTTTTTTACTGTTAAATAATATCTCTTTATATATATATACATATATATATATACACATATACATACACATATATATGTGCATATATACACATACATACATACACATATATACATATATGCACATATATAGATTATATAAAAAGATATTTATATATGTATGTATACACACATATATAGAAACAAGTATTAATATTATTGTTATTTTTTTTTTTTTTGTGACGGAGTCTTGCTCTATCGTACAGGCTGGCATGCAGTGGTGTGATCTCAGCTCACTGCAACCTCTGCCTCCCGGGTTCAAGCAATTTTCCTGGGCCTATAAGCATGTGGCACAACATCTGGCTAATTTTAAAATAGTGATTCTCCTGCCTTAGCCTCCTGGGTAGCTGGGATTACAGGTTCATGCCACCATACCTGGCTATTTTTTTTTGTATTTTTAGTAGAGATGGGGTTTTGCCATGTTAAACAGGCTAGTCTCAAATTCCTGATCTCAAGTGATCTGCCTGCCTCAGACTCCCAAAGTGCTGGGATTACAGGTGTGAGCCACCGCACCCGGCTTTATTATTGTTTTATTTATTTATTTATTTTTTGACAGAGCCTCATTCCCTCACCAGGTTGTAATGTGGTGGTGTGATCTCGGCTCACTGCAGCCTCTGCCTCCCAGGTTCAAGCGATTCTCATGCCTCAGCCTCCTGAGTAGCTGGGATTACAGGCATGTGTGACCATATCTGGCTAATTTTTTTTTTTTTTTTTAGACAGAGTCTCACTCCTTTACCCAGGTACAATCTTGGTTCACCGCAAGCTCTGCCTCCTGGGTCCAAGTGATTCTCCTGTCTCAGCCTCCCAAGTAGCTGGGATTACAGGCATGTGTGACCATATCTGGCTAATTTTTTTTTTTTTTTTTAGACAGAGTCTCACTCCTTTACCCAGGTACAATCTTGGTTCACCGCAAGCTCTGCCTCCTGGGTCCAAGTGATTCTCCTGTCTCAGCCTCCCAAGTAGCTGGGATTACAGGCATGTGTGACCATATCTGGCTAATTTTTTTTTTTTTTTTTAGACAGAGTCTCACTCCTTTACCCAGGTACAATCTTGGTTCACCGCAAGCTCTGCCTCCTGGGTCCAAGTGATTCTCCTGTCTCAGCCTCCCAAGTAGCTGGGATTACAGGCATGCACCACCATACCTGGCTATTTTTTGAATTTTTAATAGAGACGGTGTTTCATCATGTTGGCCAGGCTAGTGTTGAGCTCTTGACCTCAAGTGATCCGCCCACCTCAGCCTCCCAAAGTGCTGGGATTACAGGTGTGAGGCACCACACCAGGATGAAATGCTATCATGCTGCCATGAGCATGGAATGTGAAGAACTTCCTGTTAAACAGGGCAGATGGATCACACACATTTATCTCTTCTCTCTTCTAAAATCTTACTAAAATAACAATAAAGAGATAAAAAGGGCATTAGGTTTAAAGAACAAAGAGATCAGTAGAAATATGGTGATAGTTATGGTGATGACTTCCTAACATCCATTTAGCTCCTAAACCAATAATAGTACTCTCTTTCATCTTGCTTGCTAATGATTGGTATAGAAAAGGACATGAGAAAATTTTTTTAAAATTATTTTTTGGGGTAGAGGGCTTTTGGAATGCTTTCTCTCACTTTAAAAAAGAGGCATCCAGCCTGGGCAACATGGTAAAGCCTCGTCTCCATAAAAAACACAAAAATCAGCAAGGCATGTTGGCATGCACCTGTAGTCCCAGCAACTCGGGAGGCTGAGGTGGGAGGATTGCTTGAGCCTGGGAGGCAGAGGTTGCACTGAGGTCATGCCACTGCACTCCAGACTGGGGGACAGAGACCCTGTCTCAAAAAAACAAAAAAAGAAACACAAGACTCTGGTGGGGGACGTTGATGGTGGCAGAGGCTATGCATGTGTGGGGGCAGGAGGTATATGGGAAATGTGTACCTTCTGCTCAATTTTGCTGGGAAACTAAAACTTCTGTTAAACGTGAAGTTTATTAAGAAAAAAAGAGACACACGGAAAAGGTGGTCCTCAGCTTCATCCGGATGTTGTTACATCTGCATGTGCCTGGAATTGCTATAGTCGTTTTGCTACAGGACTTTGAGGATGAAGCCAAAAGACTGAAGAGGGTGGACTAAAAGAAGGGCTGTGAAAACAAGTCAATTTCTGATCACTGGGGACTGGTGCTCCTTCACCTCTGGACCTCATGTTGCATGCGGTAAGTTTCCTGATTATTTAAGTGTACGGTAGTCTATGTTTTCTGCTACTTGCACCTGAAGCATCCCAACTGATATAAGCACATGAGGTCTTAACATTTTATGAAAACAGGATGTGGCTGGAGAAGTATTTACTGATGGGAAAGCAACTGACCTACTAAAGAACCTCCAGGACATCCCTAGAGCTGCAAAAGTCATAGGTGAGGTGAGGACTAAACACAGCTCGAGAGTTGAAGGTTTTAATACAAGGCAATTGGACCTAAAGGCCATTTCTACCACCTCACACAGCCAGGTGATGAGTTATCACCATTTCTGCCGGGACATCCTCTTTCGTACCTGAGTAAACTTTCTGGAGCCTCGCTCTGTCGCCCAGGCTGGACTGCAGTGGTGCCATCGCGGCTCACTGCAACTTCTACCTCCAGGGTTCAAGCAAGTCTCCTGTCTCAGCCTACCGAGTAGCCGGGATCACAGATGCGTGCCACTACACCCAGCTAATTTTTGTATTTTAGTAGAGGCAGGGTTTCACCATGTGGGCCAGGCTGGTCTCGAACTCCTGGCCTCAAATGATGGGCCCACCTCAGCCTCCCAAAGTGCTAGGATTACAGGCATGAGCCACCACATTCGGCCACCCACAATAAACTTTCTAACAAGAGAGCAAAGCTTTGCTTGCCAGATAAATTGAACTGGAGAGATTCTAGACACGAGGCCATCAGGCTCAGCACAGAGTAGGAGTGAGGCACAGGGCTGGACACAGTGGAACTGTGGGCCATTTCTAGTCAGGGCTTCCAGAATGCCTGTTGCCAGGCACATCACCAGGCAGGCCTCTCTCTTTGAGAAACTGGCCCCAGAGAAGGCTTCCAGATCTTGCCTTTGGGAATCCTCAAACAAAAGGCTGAGTGGTGATCAGACAAATTTTGGTTGACAACCTCACACACAGACTTCTAGTTAGGCTGGTAGAGCCTCTCTTCTAATGAGCATGGTTAGAGGTCACTCAACACTGCTGGGGCATCTCCACTGTGACACTGCCCAACCAAACATCAAAGACATGAATACAGAACGGAAACAAACCCAGAAAAAACTAAGACAATGATGGAAAGAGGAAAACCTAAAAAACCTATCTTCAAAGATATTAGGATGTTATTACCTCTGGAAAGCAATAGTATCTTGTGGAATGGTATAAGAAACAACCAGATAAAGAGAACCAGATCCTAAAAAATAGGAAGGCATCATAAATGATGAATATATCATTTTTTGAAGATAAAGTCAAAGAAAATATTTCAGAAAGTAGACCAAGGAGATTCAGAAACAAAAAGAGGTAAGAGAGCTAAAGGTCCAATATCCAAATAATAGGAAGTCAAGAAAGAAAGAATAAAGACAAGAGTGGGAAGAAAATTATCCAAGATGTAACACAGGAAAATATCCCAGAAGAGGATAAATATCTCCAGATTGAATGAACTACTGAGTATCCAGTACAATGAATGAAAATAAGGTACATCAAGAGTGATTAGCCAGGTGTGGTGGCTCACATCTGTAATCCCAGCACTTTGGGAGGCTGAGGCAGGTAGATGGCTTGAGCCCAGGAGTTCAAGACCAGCCTGGGCAACACAGCAAAACCCTGTCTCTATAAGAAATAAAATAAGAAAATTAGCCAGGGGCAGTGGCTTGCACCTGTAGTCCCAGGTACTTGGGAGACTGAGGCAGGAGGATCATTTGAACCCAGGAGTTTGAAGCTGGGACAAGCTATGATTGTACATTGTGCACTCCAGCCTCGGTCACAAAGTGTAACCTTGTCTTTAAAAAAAAAAAAAAGTGATCACTGTGAACTTTCAGAGCCCCAAGCCTTCAGAGAAAAAAACCTGATGTGTGCAAAGAAATGATAATCAGAATATTAAACTTCTTCATAAAAATTTCAATGCTACAATCAATGAAAAAATGTCTTTAAAATTATGTAGGGAAATGATTTTCAATCCAGTTATATACTCAAATAGATTATCAATTTAAGTGTGAGAGTAGAATGAAAATATTTTCAAGTGTGCAAGGATTCTAAATATTGACCTCCCAGCTAATGGAGGAGGTCCTCCATCAAAATAAAGGAGCAAACCAAGAAGGAGGCAGTCCCTCGGATCCAGGAAACAGCAGTCACTCCGCTTCCACACAGAAGGGGCAAAGACATGTTCCAGAATAGCAGAAACTGTTTTCATTCTAATTCTTCAAGCACAATTTAATTTTTGAACTACGTGCCTATCTTACTCTGATTTTAAAAAATGCAGGCTGGGTGGAGTGGCTCACGCCTGTAATCCCAGCACTTTGGGAGGCTGAGGTGGGTGAGGGAGGCTGAGGTCAGGAGTTCTAGACCAGCCTGGCCAACATGGTGAAACCCAATCTCTACTAAAAATACAAAAATTAGCCAGCCATGGTGGCGGGAGCCTGTAGTCCCAGCTACTTGGGAGGCTCAGACAGGAGAATAGCTTGAACCGAGGAGGTAGAGGTTGCCATGAGCCAAGGTCATGCCATTGCTCTGCAGCCTGGGTGACATAGTGAGACTCTGTCTCAAAACACTAACCAGCAGGCCGGGTGCGGTGGCTCACGCCTGTAATCCCAGCACTTTGGGAGGCCGAGGCGGGTGGATCACGAGGTCAAGAGATCGAGACCATCCTGGTCAACATGGTGAAACCCCGTCTCTACTAAAACTACAAAAAATTAGCTGGGCATGGTGGCGCGTGCCTGTAATCCCAGCTACTCAGGAGGCTGAGGCAGGAGAATTGCCTGAACACAGGAGGCGGAGGTTGCGGTGAGCCAAGATCGCACCATTGCACTGCAGCCTGGGTAACAAGAGCAAAACTCCGTCTCAGAAAAACAAAAAAACAAAAACAACAACAACAACAACAACAAAAACACTAACAGCAAAAGCAGTGTAATTAAGAAGAAAACTGGCTGAAACACTCCATAAGTTCTGGTTGCCAGATAAAAGAAAGGAGGAGATGAGTGGAAGAGATTTCTGGGGGGTAAGCTGAGCATGGAAGCTGTGCTCTAGCCCAGAAGTGGCTGTGGGAGCAAAGGGCGAAACAGGGATGATGACGGTATGCTTGCGTGTGCACACACACTGGGAGAAGGAGCTCCACATCATTTCCTTTTTGGGCTCACTTCCCTCAGGGTGCACGCAGCGTCCTGGAGATGATGGAGTGGCGGATGCTTTCAGGACCTTTTAGCTCTGGTTGCTGCATTCCAGGGTGACACCTGGTGGGAAGGAGCTCCCTGGAACCAGCTTGGCTCAGAAAAAGCAAGGCTTGGGTGAGGAGTGGTGGTGAATTGGGCGATGAGTCACGGGCAGGTGTTGACACAGTCACTCAAGTTTGTTTAGTGGCTGTTCACTCTTTCCCCCTCCACATTACATCGCCCTCCCCCCGTCTGCCCGCCAGTCTGGTCTAAAGTCAAAGTATCGGATGATGGGTCTTGTCCAGTCCAACTCAGGGAAATGCAGCGAAAGTCCCACCCCAGCACTTTGAGGAAGCAGAGCATCAGCCTTTTGTCTGAGTGTGTTGGGGAAGAGAGCAGAAGGTACTTGACCTTAATTCACGCCTTACCAGTTGACCTTAATTCAGTCCTTACTATGTGCCAGGCATGAAATGTACACTTCTTATTCCATCCACCTTAGGTGAGTAAACTAGGATCTACCTTTCTTAGATGAGAATTTTTTTGTCCCTTTTGGTGGAGAATGGGGTCTCGCTATGTTGCCAAGGCTGCTCTCGAATTCCTGGGCTCAAGCTATTCTCCCACTTCTGCCTTCCCAGGCATTGGGATTACATGCATCAGCCACCACACCTGGCCTCAGGTGAGGAAATTTTTCTAAAGCCAATAAGAAATGGAGGGGTTTTGTGCCCGTCTGCATGACCTCAAACCTCCCAGACTGAGAAACAGATGTAGAAACAGCGCAGGGACAAATATATAAGAAGTCAGGGAGAGAACAAGGCCAGGCGTGGCAGCTCATGCCTGTAATCCCAGCACTTGGAGAGGCCAAGGCAAGAGGACTGCTTGAGCCCAGGAGTTCAAGACCAGCCTGGGCAACATAATAAGACTGTTTCTACAAAAAAAAAAAAAAAAAAAAAAAAAAAAAAAAAAAAAATATAAAAAAAAAAAAAAAAAAAAAAAAAAAAAAAGAGAATTGGCTTTCAGTGTGGCAATATCACTATTCCAATGAGATACAGAATGGAACAGAAGTTGCTTTTACTCCAGACTCATCCCTGCCCTTTGTCAGGAATCTAGGACCTTCTGCTTCTCTCCACACTGTCCTTGTCAGTTTAAGATTTTTATACATCAGACTGCATGTGCAAGCATCTATGAGGCAGGGGGAACTGTGCCCAGATTTTGTGGCACTGGCTTCCTGAGGGCTCTCAGCCTGGCTTGTCAGAGCCCAGGTTGACCCTAGCCCTCTTCGCTCTCTCCAGCAGTCCTGGTGGGTTTGGCTGGGCTAGTCATCCATAGCCTTCAGACTTTTTGAAACAAGCAATGTGTTCCTTTAGAGTTGGAGGCAAAGAAACAGAACACATGAGTGTGTTATTCCAGGCTCCTCGGGCTGAGGGCAGAGGCACGGAGGGCAGGCAAATGGACATCAGGCAGTGTCGAGGCCTGCATTCCCTCCCTGCACCTTCCGTGGAGTACCCCTCCAACTCACTGACAGCTACCATCGATGGAGTGCTTCTTATGTGCTTGGTACTTTCTCACTTGACTCTGATGAGCTCCACTGTACAGATGAGCAATCTGAGGCTAGACAGGCTAAGAACCATGACCAAGCTTGCCTAGTTAGTAGGCACGGAGTTGAGATTTCCCTTTCAAATCCCATTCTAACCCTTGTTATCTAACTTTAACTTTTCTAATTCTAGACTCGAGTTCCTTTTTTAGCAATCCCCGACAAGAACGGGTTGCAATGTAAGAATATGAGAACTAAAATATTTTCAAGGTTAACAAAAAGATACGCAAGAAATAAATCCACACACGTTAGCATTTCCCACAAAGGGAACTCACAAGTGGGAGGGAATGACAATAAATTCCATTCATGTGTGATAGTTTTTTTTTTTTTTTGCCAAGAACAGATAACCTGTGTAGATTAAACATCTATTATATATACATCAATATGAGTAAATAAATGTTTTTGTAAGTTTTGTGTCATTACAATATTCAACTCTGATTGTGCCTGTTCAATCTTTAATTGCAGCGATCTTGTCCTAACCTAAGATAAGGGTAGGACATTTTCCTGATTAACTTTGGAAAAAAGTTCACCCCTGAATTTTCTGGTGCCTATCTCAACCTTGAAAAGCATTCTCAAAGATGATTCTGTGGGCTGCGTGCGGTGGCTCATGCCTGGAATCTCAGCACTTCGGGAGGCTGAGGTGGACGAATCACCTGAGTTTAGGAGTTCGAGACCAGCTTGGCCGACATGGTGAAACCCCATCTTTACTAAAAATACAAAAGTTAGCCGGGCATAGTGGTACACGCCTGTAATCCCAGCTACTTGGGAGGCTGAGGCTGGAGAATTGCTGGAACCCAGGAGACAGAAGTTGCAGTGAACCGAGATTGCACCATTGCACTCCAGCCTAGGCGACAGAGCAAACCTCCGTCTCAAAAAAAAAAAAAGATTCTGTTACCAACGTTTGTAATGTGTTCCTTTGCCCCCCAACTTCCTTTCCAGAGACATTCTTTTTGCTGATTAACCTTACCCCTCCTTTTCTGCTTCCCTAAGAGAACACAAACAGCTGGCATTTCTCTATAGATGAACATTCCTCTGAAAATTAAACCAAAAAGGAACAGTCGGAGCAGATCCTTCAGGCTCCACTGTCTGTTTTATTGTTTAACAGCTGCTCCCTTGTTTCTCTGTAAAGCCAGGTACCACTGCTTGGGTGAGAAGTGCCTCCATCAGTCAAAAATGGAAGGAGATTTGTATGACCAAAGAAGGTGTTCAATCTGGGTTCCCCGGAGTTCTTGGGGAACCCAAGGAGATCCCTGAGCGAGTGTGGGGGACGATGGCTCTGGGTCCATGTGTGAGCTGAGCCAGGGTTCAGGTGGAGGCAGGTCTGCTTTCCTGTCGGGCACCCATGTAAGGTTGTGCTGGAATGGAAATGTTCGACAGCTACAAAGACATTTAAAAGCCGCTGTATACAGAATTGAAGCCCCTTCCAGGAGTTTGGAATGGAATTGTTGCCCCAACTCTAAAACAAGGGTAATATCCTTAACCAACACCCAACATCACAGTGAGAAGTCATTATAAAATGACCTTGCAAAGTGAGGGGTGGCCAGGAAAGTAGCATGTCAATGGCGACAGTGACAGCATGATGGTGAGCATGATGGAAGTGCTGGCGATGGCAATTCCATCTGACCACATCCTCCTGAACGCCCGAGGCTGAGCTCGGCCATAATGACAGAGGGACTCTGGCTGGCAAACTGGGTCAGGCTTGCACCAACATGGAAGGCGTCAGGGTGACAGCCTGGCAGATCAGGAGCGACTGCTATCAAGTATTTGATCTTGCTTTAAAAATCAGTTCCCTCCCCTTCTTTTATGACTATGTCCTCTTAAAGCTTATTTGCTACCCATTGAGATTCACACTGTATACATAAAAGACATCAGATAATATCGTTATCTGCACTTCTCATGGAGTATTATTAATGTTTCCTTTTTATAAAAATTATGGCTACTTGATTCTTCTCTCATTTTTTAAACTCTAAATTTCTGAAAAGAGGGGTCTAGCTTCATTAATCTCTGCACCCCTGCCTGAGAGTACCTAACACGGAATCTTGCTTATGGAGTGAGCACTCAATAAATATTTTTGAATAAATGGTTCCCTGTCCCATTATTTGGAAACTGAGCTGCTGCCCGTCAAAAAACAGACATGCATGGATTTTAAATTACTTTTAATCCAAACGAGTTTTAATTCTATTTTCTATTTTTTCCTTTCTGTCCAGGACAACCAAACAGAAGCGCAAACAGGTGGCCCAGAAGAGTAGCTTTCCTGGTGTGGAGACACATGGACGGACAAACAACCTCTGCCATGCCAATTTCTCTTTTCGTCCTGATGATTGAAGGGCGTGGAAAAAAATACCATGGGAAATGAACTAGCACAGTGCAGTGAGCGCCTAAGAGGTGCTAATAACACATCCACCCCAGTTTCCCTACTCCGCTGCAGGAATTGTCAACTAATATCCAAACCTAGGCAACCAGGAAGTCACCTGGCAGCTGATGCGTCACAGTTCCTGGTTATCTGTTTCCAGCTTACTCTTGCTCTGTAAAAACACACACTGTCTGATATAAGGTCTGGTGGTCTGCTATGAAGTCTGCTGCTGCTGACAATGATGATGACAGTGATGATGAGAATGATGACAGCAGTAAAGTCTGTTGAACAGTATGTGGCAGACACCAGGTTGGGCCTCTTATGTACATTATCTCATTTAAACTTTACTCCTGCCTTATGAAGTAGTACTATTATGACTTCCATTTAACGCATGATCAGACCACACGCCACAGACCCAGCAAGCTACAGTCACTTGACCAAGCACTCAGGGCTTCTATCGTCAAGGTGGTACTTACCTAGGAAGTACAGAGTTAGGTGGCCTGGATTTTGCAGGGGATGCAACTTTCGGTTCTGGCCCAGAGCTCCCTGAAGACCCTGGCAGAGAATCCTGTGCCGGCCCGGATTGGTTTGGAAGTATTTCCCTTGTGGAAATCAGGAGATGCTCTTTATCTTTAACTTCTTTTTCCCGGGACTTGGCTTTGTGTTCTGCCAGGAGGAGGTCAAATTGCTTTTTCCGGCCCGGGACTGCCCTCCGATGGCTTAGCGAATGTGTCTAAGGAGAAGAGAAATGAAAAGCACAGCCTCTTTGATCAGCACATAAACCTGCTTCCCCAGGCCCTCCATTTCAGAAATAGCAATTCATGGAAATTTAGAGGTGCTTGAAAAGTCAACTTCAAGGCAACAGCTCCTGTTCTGTGGCTAGGAAGAGGCAGAGACCACACGAATGCAACCATGCCCTACACTCCTGGTGTTAAGAAGTCAAAGCTTCCTCCAAAAAATGGCATAGGATGATGAGCTTCAGCGCAGAACCCATGAAAACCTCTCTGATGAAAGGCAACTGCGAGGGAATGCTAGAATTAATCCAGGTGCAGGTGGGAGGCTCGATTCGGCCCAGACAAACAGAGCCACCAAGCAGAGAGGGCCATCGCCTTGATCCCAAGAAGCACTAGCAGTTCAGTATGAAATACAGGGCTTTGGGCTACCCAATGGTGGCCACCTTGGGTCAGCTGTTCCCCAGGCCACCCCGGTGTGGCTGGATCAGGGGCGCGGCATATCATCCTCCCCTCCAGGGCTGCCTTTCAGGGCGCTGCCGCCGCCGCCGCCGCCGCCGCCGCCGCTGCTGCTGCTCCTGCATACATTAAAACGTAGCAGGCTTTAGAACCGCCTGTGAGTGCCTATAAATACAATTTACTGTCTGGCCTCACAAGTAACAGGGGAAGCCTAGTTTTTTTTTTTTTTTTTCCTTCTTAAAAAGCCAGCCAGCTTGAGGCAGGCACTCTGCTACCATGGACGAGAAGAAAGCATTTCCCTTACAAAGAACAGCTGGGGGTCATGTCGAGGTTCCACACCCTGCCGTGTGCAGAGAGTGGCATGCAAACATTTCGACAAAGGCCCCAGCGAGAGCAGGAAGTATTTTTTATGGAAAGAGAAATACCTTGCAGGTGAGGGATCTTGTGCAAGGTTTCTTTGTCTCGGGATCCAACACTCCACAGTGTTTATTTGGGTCAAATTCTCTCTCTGGTTTAAGAAACAAACAAAAAATATAAGAAAAAAGGAGACTAAATAGGATTTGGCATTAAGACTACATTTTTAAAAAAATGCACATTTGCACCAACAAGTGAGACATTGTCAGGCAATCTGTTTTTTGTTTTTTTGTTTTTTGTTTTCTCAACCGGCTGCTAAAATGCTTCCAGAACCGCTTGGTGGGGAAATGGTGCTCCCCTCTGAACCCAAAGTTCCCAAGTCTAGCTTCAGCAGGATGGCCGAACACAGCACAAGGCTCGGGGAAGAGGGCGGGAGCAGGCACTGAAGGGAAGGAGAGGAGCTGTGCCGCTCTTAACGCTTTATTTCACTTGCAATGGGTCCACAGATCCTTGGCATTTGGGCAAAGCTGGCTGCAGACCAGGGAGAGCCACCTGCGACCCAACAGCCCCTTTCATGGGCTGCTCCAAGAGTGCAGAAACCCTGACTCTGGCTCCTGCCTTCTTGCTAGTTTTAGCCATTTAAGTGGGAGACTACTCCTTGACATGTCAGACTGACCTGGCTCTCTCACACTTGACAAAGCCCTCAGCGCAGGCTTTACACACAACCTTGCTGACCACAAACACCATTTACCTGATGGAGGGGGACTCTGGCAGTATTACAGGCAGGGGCAGGGGAGGAGGCTGAACTTGAACGTGCAGAGAGGGCAGGGTCTGCTCATCTCAAAGCTGCTCCCCGTCCCCACTGTCCTGGGCCTGATGCTTCATGTGGGAATAAAACACGGCAGGCTGCCCCTGTGAGATGAAGGATGTCTGTGTGGAGAGGCCAGGTTTCCCCAGCTCCTGCCTTTCCAGTTGACTGTGGACAGCTCGTGTGACAGTTACATCTAAGGGGCCTGTTCTTTCTATGCTCATCTTGGGTCCTTCACCCCTGCCAGGATGACAATCATGCCGTAATGAGGGCCTCTGAGGTGATCTCTTTTTATTTTTATTTTTATTTTTTGAGACAGCGTCTCACTGTATTGCCCAGGCTGAAGTCCAGCGGTGGGATCACAAGGCTCACTGCAGCCTTGACCTCCTGGGCTCGAGCCATCCTACTGCCTCAGCCTCCTGAGTAAGAGGTAGGCACCACCATGCCCGGCTAATTTTTTTTTTTTGCAGATACAGGGTCTCACTACACTCTCCAGACTAGGGGATCTCTTAAGGATCCTTTCGCCTTTAAAATTTCACCTCTCAGATGGCCTGTGTCGTTTTTGGAAGGCACCAAGCAAACATGTAAGTCCGGCAGAGCAGGAAAGACACAGCCCTCTGGGCACGTGGGGCGTCTGGTAACAGTGGTGGTGGTGGTAGGGGTGTACAGAAATTGGTGATATATCCTTAAGACCCTGGAATGGCTGCAAACTCAAAAAAGGTTACCTAACCAGAAAACTGTCTGAAATTGGTGGAGTAAACTCTGAGCTTACAATAAAGCTCAGATTATAACATAATAAATAAATGTATTCTATTTTCAAAAGCTTTGAGGGTCATAGGGAGGTTGCAGTGGTGGTGCCTATGGCATGCACAAGAAAACCACTCTACACCCAAGCAGATTCCCTGGCTGGTTACCAAAGTGCCTCTCTGCTTTTTTTTGTTTTTGTCTGCCTTTTCTCTCTCTCTGTTTTAAAAAAAATTTTTTTTTTTTTTTTAAGCTTCACTTAGGAAAAAAAAAAATGCTAGGCCTGGAGATGCTGGTCTGCTCAGAGCCCTCTCTGACCAGGCTGCCTGGCGTGGTGTTTCCTCCTGGGTCCGCCAGAGTCAGGCCTGTGCCTGGTCCCACACCAGCGCCTCATGTCGACCTGAAGCTGAGCAGGCTGTTGGCTGTGGGGAGGAGCCGGCTGCCAAATGTGAAAGTGAGGCAGAAACAAGCAAAAGACCCAGTAAGACAGGACAACCCACAAAATGCAAAAACCACACTCGGCAAAAAAAAAATCCCCAGACAACTTCAGATGGGGTCGCAGGCTGGAAGCCAAGGCCGTGCTTCTGCTACAGCGAGGACCCCTCGGCCTCCGGCCACTGTGCCCACGCCTACCGGTTTTCCGGGGATGGTGCCACCTCCTCTGAGGAGTGAAGCCGAGCTTTCCATTCAGGGAGAGCCAGGCGCTGGGGACTCCAGCTTGAACCGTGAGGCCCATGGTGCTCAGGAAGAGTGCCAGGCTCTACCTTCCTCTCTTGACAGTGGTGGGCAGTGCAGGCAGAGATGTACAAGGCATGATACCTGCTTTATTTGAATGCTTTGGGACTGAGGGACTTTTCAGACATAATTTTTAAGAGAGTTACAGATGAAAGACAGAAAAACTAGAAATACAGTCAAATATAGAAGTAGATAATAAAATTACCCACAATTCCTTGGGTGCTTAAAAATCAAGCTTAACCTGAGGACCGTTTCTCTGTCATAGTGTGGCTGTCACTGTATTTTACTTTCTCTGGCCACCATTAGGGAGTGCCCCTGATGTGTGAAGAAGTTATGACGATTATAGCTTTTCCTGGTCTTTCAGAGAAAGTAAAAACTGCCACCTTTAGTTCTACGGCAGATCCAAAGCAAACATTACCCACATGGGGGCCTCCAGCAGAGCCACTGTCATCTCAGAGAACGGCCCCAAGTGCCTCTCCTGGCACCCCAAGTGTCTGCTCAGACAACCAAGCAGTAGACCCAAAAGAGGCTGCCCCAACACCCCATGGGCACTGCCAGCCCTAGCGTTCCTGTTTGGGAATTCCAACCTGAGTATGGGGGACAGACAGTTGTAAACCCAACTGCAGAATCAACCTGGAAACTCCCAAAAGCCAAAGGACAGAGGCTGTGTGTCCCTGTGCAGCACAGCACTGGCGGGGCTGCCCCTCGCACGCCTTGAGCCGCCATGAGATGCCTGTGTGTGTGTGTTGTCCAGCTTCTTAGCAGTGAAGCGTCTATGGAAGCCAGCACTGGTTCAAGTCGTCAGCATGATGCGGATACACAGAACCACCTGCTCAGAAGACCCTCAGAATCGACAGACTGGGTTGGTGCAGGGCATCCTGCCACCTGGGTTGCTAGGGTTACTCCCATTAAGCACTGAACTAAGTCAGGGACTTCATCTGCCCAGGGAAGAAGAGACCTGGTTTTCCCTTGCATTTTTAGATGGGGTTCCTGTTTGCAGGTGAACTCCACATCCCCCTTAAAAGTAAAACAGACCTGCTTAATGACAAGAACACATCACTCCTTGGTTATGGATGCAACTCCCTTTCGGTCTAATCATGAGTCAGACCCTGACGACACTGACACATACCTGAAAGTCTCCTGTAAGGCTTGTTGCTGTTTTTGGTGCCATTTTGGTGTTTCTTGTCTATGGTGGTTGGCAGAATTCCTTTGCCATTTAAGATCTTCTCTGGTGAAGGTGGCACTGACTTGGACATCAGGACCGGCTTAATTAAAGGAGGGGTGGAGACAGCGGAGGACGAGGTGGAGGAGGCGGAAACTGCAGTAGTGGCTGTAGAGTTCATTTTGACATTGGCACCATCTGCCTTCACTAGGTTAGGAATTTTCTCCAAACTGACTACAGGAACCGGAACGCTGAAAAATAAATGAACAAACACACACAATTGCCTTCTTTGATACATTTAGTCTGCTGAGGGGCCATACCCGCTTATCATTATCAGAACATGTCCTTATCACTTATTTATACCCCTCCTATAAGCAAGCAGCATGTGTCCAGTTTTGATGGGAGAGAGCTCTGTGCCCTGGAAAGGATCAACAGGGGGTACGAGGCTGGCACGGCGCCAGGGGTGGCATCAGGGCTGACTGATTACCTTCCATGCTGGGCTGTCCCATAGATCCTGCAGCTCCCCCCTTCCTGGGCCCTAGAGGTTGACGGTCTCTGACACAGCACCTTGGGCAGAACAAGGCGCCCGCTGGGAAGCTCAGGAAGAGATGCCGTTTGTCCCCTGAAGACAGTGTGCCACTGCTGAATCACGCCCCCTCCCCCCGCCGCTCAGCTAGTCCCCAGCCCGGCCCGGATCGGGCCTGACATCTGCTTAGCTCCGGAGTGCTGACAGGATCACACCACACGGAGGCATGGCTGGAGGCCAGCGTGCTGCACGGCGTGCTGTCGGACGGCTTCTGGATCACTCTCACATCCTGGGGATGGGCTCAAATTGAGTGAGCCGCCATGTAGCATTATCCAATATTCCATTTTAGGCAGCGAGTTATGTAAATAGGCAATTCTCAAGGCTGGCAGGTGAGAGGATGAATTTTAAGAAGGCAGAGCACAAAGGTGTGCTTGACTCTTCAGAATCTGTCACCTTAGCCCCCTTCCCTGCTATTTCTCCTGTATGGGATGTGCATTTGATTTCTCTGCCTCTTTAATGCAGAAGGACCTGTGTCTGGGGGGCTGTGGAGAACTCTGTCTCAGAGTCTTAAAAGATGAGATGAATAAGCTTTGCTTTGGTCCCAGAGCTAGATTCCCTTTCCTCCTGGCAGGAGGGGAGAATGCTAACATGGGCTCCCCAGTCATCTCTGAGCTGAGAGTGAAGCCTACTTAGCTATTTGAATGCCAAATGATCTAGAATATGGCTTTTACATTCCTGCAGACAATGTAGGGCAGGGAAGAGGGGCTGTTTTTGGCAGGCGAAGAATCTTATCTGTCCACATGGTGGGCTGGCTCTCCTTTCTCTAAGATTCATTCACAGATTATTTCTTTGATCAACTTGTTCATGAAATTATTTTAGCCCCGTCCCAGCCCCTGCCCCTTTTATGTCTTTGAAACAGGATCACAGCTGTTTGTTACAGATCTTTGCCAGTGAGAAGGGTGCAGAGTAGTGGCACAGGCTGTGGCTGGACATTATGGACTTCTCCCTTGGACCATGTACCTTTTCGGGCTGGGGAAAGGTGATGTGGGGCTTCAAGTCCCACGTGAGGGGACACTAGAATGACAGTTTTTGGTAACACCCTGTGCCACTGCCAATTCCGTCCTTGATCAGAGTGTCTCCGTCTCTGACACAGAGCTGAACTGCGTTCCTTTCTATTTAATGGCAATTCTCAAAGCACTCTCCTATCACTGAAGAATGGCACAAGAAGCCCTTTGAGAATGGGTGCACCAAGACGCTACACAGAGATTACCTGGTGAAATTAGTGCTGCATTCCTGATTTTTTTCCAAGTGATAAGAGATGCAAAACAATGTGATACAGAATTCTTCTAGGCTTACTCCTTGGCACATTTAAAAAGTCGCAAGTGACAGAAATCAGGGTTCTGAAGAGAGATTTGTATACCCATGTTCATAGCAGCTTTATTCACAGTAGCCAGAGGTGGAAGCAGCCCAAGTGTCCATCAGCAGATGAATGAAGAAGCAAAACGTGGCATATTCAGCTTTAAAAAGGAAGGAAATGCTGACATGGGCAGGCGCCTTGAGGATATTATGTTAAGTGAAATAAGCCAGTTACAAAAGACAAATACTGTACAATTCCACTTATATGAGGTACCTGGAGTAGTCAAGTTCATAGAGACAGAAAGTAGAACAGTGGTTGCCAGGGAATGGGGGGCAGGGAGAATGGGCAGGTTTTTTTAATGCCCATTGAACAACTGTATAGAGTTTCAGTTTTGCAAGACGGAAAAAAAAGTTCTGGAGACTGGTTGCACGACAGTGGGAATGTAGTCAATACTATCGAAATGTACATTAAAAATGATTAAGGTGGTAAATTTTATGTTAGGTGTATTTTACTGCACTTAAAATTTTTTTACATATACAAACTAAAAAAAAGGAAATTACAAAACTCTTACAACCTATTATATTTCAATAAACCTGACCTTAAAAATACAGATCAGGGGCCGGGTGCGGTGGGTCAAGCCTGTAATCCCAGCACTTTGGGAAGCCGAGGTGGGTGGATCACGAGGTCAGGAGTTCAAGACCAGCCTGGTCAACATAGTGAAACCCTGTCTCTACTAAAACTACAAAAATTAGCTGGGCATGGTGGCATTCCTGTAATCCCAGCTACTCGGGACACTGAGGTAGGAGAACTGCTTGAACCAGAACCTAGGAAGCGGAGATTGCAGTGAGCCGAGACTGTGCCACTGTACTCCAGCCTGGGTGACAGAGCGGGACTCTGTCTCCAAAAAAAAAAAAAAAATTATCAGTGGCCTGGTGTAGTGGCTCATGCCTGTAATCCTAGCACTTTGGAGTCTGAGGCAGGAGGATTGCTTGAGCCTGGGGGTTTGAGACCAGCCTGGGCAACATAGTGAGGCCAGTCTCTACAAAATAAACATCAAAATTAGCCAGGCATGGTGGTATATGCCTGTAGTCCCAGTTACTTGGGAGGCTGCAAGTGAATCACTTGAGCTCAAGAGTTTGAGGTTACAGTAAGCTATGATCACACTATTGCAAGGCAGCCTGGACAACAGAGCAAGACTGTGTCTCAACTCACCCCACTGGCCCTGCCGGCACCCCCCAAACCCAAACTTATTGGCCAGGTGTGGTGGCTCATACCTGTAGTCCCAGCATGTTGGAGGCCAGGGTGACAGGACTGCTTGAGGCCAGGTTTTATTTTTGAGAGAGAGTCTCTGTTGCTCAAGCTGGAGTGCAGTGGCACAACCTTGGCTCACTGAAACCTCTGCCTCCTGGATTCAAGTGATTTTCTTGCCTCAGCCTCCCAAATAGCTGGGATTATAGGTGTGCACCACTACATTTGGCTAATTTTTGTATTTTTAGTAGAGATGGGGTTTCACCGTGTTGACCAGGCTGGTCTCGAACTCCTGACCTCAAGTGATCCTCCTGCCTCAGCCTCCCAAAGTGGTGGGATTATGATCCTCCCACCTCAGCCTCCCAAAGTGGCAGGATTACAGGTATGAGCCACCACGCTCAGCCGTTTTTTTTTTTTTTTTTTTTTCTCTGACATGGAGTCTTGCTCTTGTTGCCCAGGCTGAAGTGTGCAATGGCACAATCTCAGTTCACTGCAACCTCTGCCTCCTGGGTTCAAGCAATTCTCCTGCCTCAGACTCCCGAGTGGCTGGAATTACAGGCATGTGCCATCACACCTGGCTAATTTTTGTACTTTTAGTAGAGATAGTGTTTCACCATGTTGGCCAGGCTGGTCTCGAACTCCTGACCTCAGGTGATCCACCTGCCTCAGCCTCCCAAACTGCTGGGATTACAGGCATAAGCCACTGCTCCTGGCTAGGCCAGGTATTTGAGACCAGCCTGGACAACATATTGAGACCATGCCTCTACAAAAAGCTGGGCATGGTGGTACACACACATAGTCCCAGCTACATGAGAGCCTGATGGGAGGAGTGTTGCTTGAGCCCAGGAATTTGAGGCTGCAGCAAGCTAGGATTGTGCCACTGTATTCCAGCCCAGGTAACAGAGTGAGACCCTAGCTTGGGGAAAAAAAAAATATGAATCTCTTCTGTTCAAAAACCTTTTATTGACTTAATTTCTCACCCTTGTTCTGATCTGTTGACTTCTATTTATTTAGGGAAAAAAATTAAGCTTCAAGTGTTGATATGAACACATGGACAGCTAGCAAGGTGAGAAGGTGCTCTAGGGCCTAGGCAGCCTTCTCTGATGTATTAATATTTCTTTGTGAAGCCAAATTAATTCAGGAAAGGAAATTAGAACTTAAAGTTCCAGATCTAGTTCTCATTGCATGAACTGGTACGAGTTAACATAATGCCTCTAGTTTCTGTGAAAAATGCCCTATGTAGATGTTAGGCCCTCAGGCCTTCAGCAGACAAAGATATGATGCCTGGGATAGAATAATCCAGGCAATTGTACAGATAGAAATATATTTAAAAACCAAGCCAAGCAGCCCTCAAATGCTCACAGCACAGTCTGCGTTTCTCCTCTAAAGTCAATGACCAGCTCCGAATGTGCTCCTTAAGGCAGCTACGTGAGCACAGGTGCACCAGGTCCCAGCATGTAGAACCATGTCAGTCATCTCCCTGGTGACACTCCTTCCCAACTGTGTGTAACTGAGTTTGGGTCAGGCCAGCTAATGTCTGTGACTGTCTCCTAATTTGGAATTTTTTCCACTATGTAATGAGTATGGCCCATTCATGCTCTACTGTCAATGCTTCCAGAACTAAGCTGGATGCGAAATTGGAGCCCATTGGAAACAGGAAAGACAGCCTGACGTGCAGTCCTCTGGAATGAAGAATAAGAAGTGTTGGGGAAAAAAGTCCGATCAAGAATGTTTCAAAGGTTTCAAACACCAGGTGAGTTGGTAAGGAGCTGGGCCACCAAGTAAACACCTCTGATGTTAGGTAAAAGGATGACAACTGGCAGGAGGAGAGAAGGGAGACTGAGCCCTTTTGAGTGCATTCTAAGGGTGTTCATTAGCGAGTGGACAAGGGCTTAGAAAAGTGAGGGAGGACAGCCTGGAGCTGCCTCTGATACTTTCTTCTTTGGTGTCCCTTCTCTCCCTCAAAAGCTTTCGGCTTTCTCTGGAAGGGAACCTGCCTTGGCCTGCACTGAGAAGATACAGAAGTAGGCAGCTGAGTGACGGTGGCAAAAGCATTTGATCTTGCCATCCTCTTCCCCAGTGTACATGCTAGCCATTGGGCCAGACTTTCTTCACTACAGCTGGCAATAGCCCTGAGATCCTGAACTGAGAGAGCAAAGGAGGACACTGTCACAGGACAGTGCCACAGAATCTGGAAAGCCAATCCCAGAGATGATTCTTTTTAACCAAACAGATCTTGCTGACATAAGAGCCTATGTAGAGCCCCGCCCCCTACCTCCTGTACACACAGATCACACATATGCCTATGCTCCAGCGAGGGGGACAGTGCAGTCACAGGGAAGCCAGCATCTCAGAATTGTCTTCTGCTTCCGCTCACTGTCCCCGCATGCATTCCCCTCACTTCCTCTGCTGTCACCTTCCCTGGCCAGCAAAGTGTCCCAGCCTTGGGCACACCCCTTCCAGATGGCCATGGGCCTTGAATGACAGGTTTGGCTTTTTTCCATTTGGAAAGAAGCCAAGAGGTTCTGACCGCTGCTTTCACAGTATGGGCATCTCCCATCTTCTTTGCATCTAATCACAGTAACGCAAACACCTCCCTGTGCAGGTGGTGGGACCTGGGAGGGGGTGGTGAGTTGGCAACAGCCTGATGGCTGACTCAGCAATTTATTATGCTGTTTGCTTAGGTGACAAACAAGCCTGGCAGTTACCCCCGAGCTTAGCTAAAGCCCTTCAAAGTTCCTTTCCCTTCAGTCTAAAGGATGCATGTGCACACTTCCCAAAGTCACACAATTAGCTGCATTTATCAACTCACGATTGTCCTTTCTTTGTGGAGCAGTGTTTGAAAGGGAAAGATGAGTCCCCACGCTTCCCCTGCTGCTTTCATAATGCCTGTTTTGTTCGCTTGGGATGAACTCTTTCAGGGAGCTCAGGGCTGCAGCCTGTTCCCCTGCTGTGTCTAATATGCTGGGAGTAGTTACCTCCTCATCATCTCTGCACCTCTGTCTCGGTCCTGGGAAAGGAACCCAATGCTGAGAACATCCTCCCTCACCCCTCTTGCTACGTGGGGGCGGTGTCTACCTCTGTTTCTTTTGTGCTGCTTTAGTTGCCCACGTCTTCTTCCTGTGTGCTTGGCCTGTCTGAATTTATCTTTCTAGACCAAGGTGGGTCCTCTGGCTTTAAGAAACATGGTTCTCTTGGCATCAGGTAGATTCCCCTCCCTGCCCAGTGATGTATGCAAAAGAACAGAGGTGGAGACTCGTGACGGAGCCATTGCAAGAGCCACCAATGCCGCAGGGCCAGCTGCCCTCCTGCCAGCTACGCTTTCCTGGTGATCATGATCTATTCTTTTATTATCAACAGATACGCCTTAAGAGAGTGGTTCAGAATGTCTTTAGGTCTGCAGAAATTATTGCCAGCCCTTCTTCACTTAACAGAGCAGGGTAAAGATGAATTTGACAGGCAGGAGCCTGAAGACATATGGTATTTGTGCTGTGGGTTTTGTGTCTGATGAGAGTTCTCAGCTGTCTGATTTCCTCCACCAATTCCTCCCACAAAAGCCTATGTGCTTATGCTGCTGGCCTGGCAGAATTTTGAGAGCCTCTGACTCACTGGCAGAGCCTTAGAAGGGCCATGTTACCCAGCCTCTTGGCTTCCAAGCAGTGATAGCATTAAGTCATCCCAAATAAAAAGGAATGTACCCTCTTTTAAAATGCCCTTGGAGAAGGAATTCAATTTGGCTCTCTTGGATGTATTTTGGCGGCCACTATGAGGAAATTATTTATATCCAATCTAAATTCTTTAAGTAGAAGAAATACTTGGGGAGATTCTAGAAGGCTGAGAGGCAGGCAGTCACTAAGAATCAGGGTAAATAACAGAGACACAAAGTCCTACCATGGCATGACAGATACAGTTGGTACTGCATACATCCTGACAAGTGAATAAATGATATTTTTGCGTGTGTGTCTGGAAAAATATTGGGAAAACTTTCAGAAGCCTGTCTGTGAACTCCTTCAGCAAACAGAAAACAGGCTTTCAACCACAGAGCATGGTAAATAAGACTATCTGTCGGCCGGGCGTGGCGGCTCACCTGAGGTCGGGAGTTCAAGACCAGACTGACCAACACGGTGAAACCCCGTCTTACTTTAAAAAAAAAAGAGTATCTGCCAGATAAATCTAATACTATTCTGTGGCTGAGTGTCAGGCCTGGTGGTTAGAGAGGACGCATCGTGTCAAATCTCTCCTGGCCTTTGTACAGTTTTGGGTTCTCTCCCACATAACACACCTTTGGTAAACTGGGGAAATGTGGTCAGAACACACAGCTATCGGGAGAGTGGTCCTGGCAGCAGAGGCAAAAGAAAGATGGGTTAACAGGGCTCAATTCTAGCCTAGAGTGGTGCCACACAGAGCTCGACAGGGCCCCACAGTCACCACGGTCAGATTGTCATCAGTGACTTTGACGATGGGCCAAGACTTTGTTCCTCAAATTGGGTTAAGAGATGGTTAGCTGCTGAGAAGAATGATGTGGGATTTCCTCCTGAGTCAGTTAGGTGGGAGGAAAAAATGAACAAGCTGACTTGGAAGAACTGTAAAAATGGCCAGGAGCAAATCAAATAAAATCAGGGAGAACAAGTATGACTGAATTGAAGGTCTGTGCCTTGTCAATATTCTGGCAAATTCATAGAATGTGGAGTGTTTCAAGACAGTTTAGGATAAGGCTTAGGAATACAGTCTTTCAAATCAGACCAACCTAGACTCAAATCCTGACTTTTCTGTTGCTGGATGCATTACGGTATCACAGCCTTCTGGCTACCAGGTTTCAGGGCCTCAGTGAGCCCATCAGCATTCGGTAACAATGAGAAAGGGGATAGCTGGCCTGGTAAGGAGGGAGCGCTGGTTTCCGTCCTGCCTTGGTGGGGTGGCCTCACACAGTGCAAAGCCCACACAAGCATATGGGGCTGCCCGGCCTAACTTATCTCAGGTCTTCATGCCTCAGTTTCATTATCAGGCAAATGAAGATGACAAGAGATACTTGAAGTGATTAAATGAGATAACAGCTACCAAGTGCTTAACATTGTGGCAGGCACATAGCAGACTCTCAATCAAGTGTAACTAAACAAAAAAGGGACGGGATCCCAGCATCTGCTCTCATCCCCCGATACTTGTAGGGTATTACATGTGGGGTGTAAATCATGGTCACCATCAGAAACCTTCTGTCTCCTTAGTCCCTTCTGGTCCCATAATAGAAGGAGGGGCAGACAGGGTGGAGGCAGCAGCACCAGCAGAGGGTGGGGGCAGCAGCCTTCCACATTCATGCAGAGTAGAGGACCCCTTCTGGGTGGCGCAGTGAAGAGGAAAAGCAGAATGAGGTGGGGCCAGACTCAATGACCCTTTTCCAGGACCTGTCAGCCCTACTTCGCAATCCCATCTAGTTCTCCATCCCTCGTATTCTAGGCACTGCTTAAGCCTGGACTAGTGGTTAAAGGTCCCATCTGGAGAGGACGTTCTGGAAGAAGAGTAAGGAGGAACCCCAGCCTCTTCACATACAAACATGCGGTCTCGTGCAATCCTGAAGCATGTTAGGCAGTGGAGCTCTCCGCTGGTGCTAAGATGTCTTCCAGAGAAAGATATCTTAGCACCAGCGGAGCCCTCCTCCGGCTGCTCCAGTTTTCTGGAAGCAGGAGGCCCTAGCACAGGTCTCTCTGCTCGTCTGTTAGTCTCTCTTGTACTTCTGTTATCCATGGCTTCCCAGGGCATGGAGCTCAGAAGGTGGTCTCCAAACCTGCTGGGTGAATAAGGGATACTAAGTGTCCTGACATTCCTGGGGAGTCCTAGTGCCCTAGAACTGTGAAAAAATCTGCAAGCCAGAGAACAGAAGTTAAAAAAGGAAAAATCGAGCCCTCATGCAGTGGGGCATACGATGCCGCAC
This sequence comes from Cebus imitator, assembly GCF_001604975.1. Lineage (NCBI taxonomy): Eukaryota > Metazoa > Chordata > Mammalia > Primates > Cebidae > Cebus > Cebus imitator. The sequence goes on from NW_016107865.1 coordinate 52,930, forward strand.
AGGCTGCCTTTGGGACCAGCTGTGTCTGCAGCAGTGTGGCCTCAGTCAGGGAGTCCAGGAGGGTTTTAAGGACAACCCTAGACCAAATCAACTGCACCTGCTAAGTGCCTTTCCTCCGCACATGAGAACAAAGAGTCACACAATTCCAATGAAGGGCCACTGAAATTCATATCAATGCGGAAATGGTATCAGAGCTTTGGAGGGCGGGAATTGAGAAGGCAGATATTAGGAGGCAAGTGGATTCTGCAGGGAGCGCTGGTGCAGGGTGAGGCAGAGCCCACGCACCCGTTGCCAGCACTGGCCCAGAACAGGCTCTGCTCGGGAGCAGCAAGTGGAGGCGCTCCCCTCTGCAGCCACCAGAGGTCATTGGTTCCTGCTGTTCGAAATGCAAGTTGCTCTGTCTGCAACGCTTCCAGCCAGTACAGTTCAGACTGTTACTGTTTCCCAACAGTGCCGGAGGCAATACTGACCCCAGGGAAGACAGGGCAACTCCTTACAGAACACCCTCCATTCCCCTGCCAGGAAGGCTGGGAGCTGGCACCCTGAGCAGAGACCCTGGGCTCCCATCCTCAGCCTTTGGCCTTCAAGAAGCTTTTTCTGAGCACACTGAGAGATGAGGAAATGGCAAAGCATCCCAGGCTACTGATCAGTGCTCTGGCTTCTGGCCAGATACCCTGACACCTGCTGCTCCCAGTTTCCTGCCAGAAGAAAAGCCCCTGGCAACACCTTCCCTCTCCCGGGCATCACTCACTCTGCTTTTTCCTTTTTGGTATTAGAATCCAGTCCTGGGCAGGCAGCCTTGCACCTGAACCACCTCCATCCAGAAAACAAAGCACATTTTCTTTTTACACATTTAAAAATTTATTCTGAATGGCATTTTTGCCATATTAAAAAAAAAGAGTTTACTCTTCACACTGACCTACAGCAAACTCAGGATAGCTCTGTCCCAAATTAAATAGACTTTCTTTTTTAAACTCTATGTTAGCAACATCAGGCTGGGCGCAGTGGCTCACACCTGTAATCCCAGCACTTTGGGAGGCTGAGGTAGGTGGATTACTTGAGGTCAGGAGTTTGAGATGAGCCTGACCAACATGGCAAAACCCTGTCTCTACGAAAAATACAAAAACTAGCTGGGCACGGTGGTGTACACCTGTAATCCCAGTTACTAGGGAGGCTGAGGCAGGAGGATTTCTTGAACCCACAGGATGGAGGCTGCAGCGAGTGGAGATCGTGCCACTGCACTCCAGTCTAGAAGCCAGGGCAAGACTCCACCTCAAACAAACAAAAACAACAACCAAAAAACTCCATGTTAACATCATCAACATCCAGTGAGAAACCAGCTCTTCCCTGAGTCACTCACAAGTCAGTCTGACCAAAGTCCACCTCTTAAACAGGACTCAGCATCCCTTGCAATCTTTCTGGCTTGGCCTCTCTCTGTGTTCTAATCTGCTTGCACTCAGCCAATGCAAATCTGACTAAGAGAGGCTTTGTGGGCTGCCCATGGCCCAGAGGTCCAAGTACAACCTTCACAGGCTGACCCCCTCCACCCCTCCCGGCCCAGCTACCTTCTCCCATAGCCTCACTGGACTTCTCCCTTCTCCTTGAACACCAGTGCTCCGGCCTGGCTCTGTGCCTTTCCGTGGGCTGGGCTCTCCTGCTGGTGTGCCCTCCCCTGTTCTCCGGGTGAACACTCCCCCATCTGTCCAGATCCAGAGGAAACATCCTCTTCTCTCCCAGTGCCTGCTGTTCCTTCCTAGGTGTTTCTGCTGCACTCATCACGGCCTATGGCAAGGTTTTATTTCGACATCTATGTGCCCTGACCAGACTGTGAGCTGCCTGACAATGGAAACCCTATCCCAGTATACACGTCACTCTGGAATGATCCCAGCAGCCTATACATTATCTAGCATTTAGGAAAGGCTCGATAAATGTTTGATGAATGAATTAATGTTCTCAGTGAAGGTTATATCATATAACACAATACAAGCCAAATTGGCACCCCACCAAGGCTTGGTAAGAACAAATGCTTAGGTGGGGATCAGGCTGCAGCTGCCTCTCCTCTTCCGAGGAGAAGAGACTGGGCGATGACAAAGGTGAAGTGTGCGCTCATGGCGACACATCCTGCACAGGCACAAGCAGTGAGTTATGCACCCACATGCAACGCTGTGTTTAATCTCCACCCCCAATTTCATAAATGCGGAGCCCGAGGCTGAGAAATGTTGCCCCAGGTCATTCTGCAAAACGAAGTGCGGAATGGGCTTGACGTCAGGCAGCACCGAGGGTGGTGCTCCTTACTGCAGCACTGGAAGCCAGACGGCCCGGGATCGAGTTTCGACTCCCCTGCTGTCGCACTGTGTATATAATCTTGGCCCATCACTTCACCTCTTTGGGCCTCTGTTTTCTTATCTTCATCACAAAATAATACTTACGCTCAAGTAGGATCGGGCTATGAAAGCATCTACACATCATAATGAGCTACACAGCCATGAAGGACTGTGATTACTGATCTCTGTGGCTCATCCCTCTTCTTTCCTTCAGGCCATTTTTTTTTTTTTTTTTTTTTGAGTGTAGTGGTACAATCTTGGCTCACAGCAACCTCTGCCTCCCAGGTTCAAGCAATTCTTGTGCCTCAGCCTCCCAAGTACCTAGGATAACAGGCACACACCACCATGCCCGGCTAATTTTTTTTTGTATTTTTAGTAGCGATGGGGTTTCACCATGTTGGTCAGGCTGGTCTCAAACTTCTGACCTCAAGTGATCCACCTGCCTTGGCCTCCCAAAGTGCTGGGATTACAGGCATGAGCAACAATGCCTGGCTGCTTCAGGCCATTTTCTTCCTTCCCTGGCTGTCTTGGTCTTATTTTCCCTCCCTAAGCTGGATTCCCTATTTCTGAGCACTTCTGTGACTTCACAAGTTTGGCTGCATTTACACCCAAGGAGCTGTCCATTGTCCTTACCTTTGCTCATCTGAAAACCCAGTGAGCAGGCAGCACTTAGATGCTGAAATTCCCACTGCCTCCCTGTCCTGGAAGGGACACTATGCCCCTTCCCCCACACCGCAGATGCTTGAATATTCTGGTCTATCACCCCACCCTCTCTTAGTCCTTCCCCCTGAAGTCCATCACAAAAATGTTACACTTCTACTCAGTTGGCAAACAACTGAGAGCCACCAAAGAGTTGTGGGCAGAGCAGGGGCACACATCACCCTGGTAGGGTGTGTGGGGTGGCCTGGAGGAAGGGCAGAGCGAGGGGCAAGGAGGCCAGGGAGCGGCGACTGCAAGCATCCTGCTGAGAAACGCGGGGCAGTCAGAGGGGTAGGGCCTGCAGTGTCTGAGGCTCCTTGGGTTGCTCATATTTCACAGCCTGAGACAACTCCCTGTGTCTTCAGGGAGCCATCAATCCTGAGCCTTGGTCTTGCCCCCAGTTCATGCCAGCACCAGGCAGGAAGAGATAAGCCGCCCGGTTTCTCCCACAGGCGTCTGGCCAGGGCTGCTCAGTGATCGCTTCCCTCTCCATAAAGCGCTGGGAAGACTTCCAGAGCACTTCCACTCCCTCAGCCCCAGCCGCTCTGGGAGGACCCGCCTGGTATTTCCAAGCATTTGGAGAGGAGCCCCACCTACCTGGGGAGAGGGAGTCCTCCCCCACTTGCTGTAGGGCACGCACAGGGAGGCCAGGGAGCCTGCTGATTTTTCTTTTGCTTTGGCTCATTTTCCTCCTGGAGCAGCGGGCTCATCTCCTGCATTTTTAATAGCTGAGCATATTTAGCATTCAACATACACGTGTGGGTTGATAAGGCCCAAAGAGAAGGCAACAAGCCATCTAGGGGAGAAAATCCTCCTCCTACCTCCTCCCTGCCTCCTGCCCACCTCAGCCTACATCAGTGGGTCGGAGCTCCTCATCAATTCGCCAGGCCAGACCAGGGTAGCCGAAGTGACAGCAGCTGGGAGAGTCAGACTGGCTGACTCGGTCACTGTGCCAGGGTCTGACCCTATGGCTGAGCGGGGACTCATAAGTAAAAGCTGAAATGCTCATCTTAGTTCAAAAAAGCCAAACAGCCATAATTCTTTATTGATTCTTACCTGGGGACCGAGTCATCTTACCCATCTCCCTCCACTTTATCAATTACACGGATGCCAACGCTGTGGGATGGTGGCCAGGTATCCCTGACCTTGGGCTCCCACAAAGGTGGTCCCCACCAGCGGGACAGTGAACTAGTGGAAGGGGGCTCTGAGAGCCTGCGTGCAGGGCTAGGGATGTGGGGCAGCCTATGAGTCCTGTCAGGCAGTTCTGCAGGGGACAAACCTGGTAACGTGGCAATGCTCTCTCTGTTTTCCCCTTTCTTCTTCTTTTTTTTTTTTTTTTTTTTTGACAGTCTTGCTCTGTTGCCTAGGCTGGAGTGCAGTGGTGTGATCTCGGCTCACTGCAACCTCTGTCTCCCAGATTCAAGTGATTCTCCTGCCTCAGCCTCCCAAGCGCCTGGGATTACACTACACTCCCAAGTGTCTGGGATTATACTACACCCGGCTAGTTTTTGTACTTTTAGTAGGGACAGTGTTTCAACATGCTGGCCAGGCTGGTCTTAAATGCTTGATCTCAGGTGATCCACCCACCTTAGCCTCCCAAAGTGCTGGAATTACAGGTGTGAGCCACCATGCCCAGCCTTCCCCTTTCTTGTAATGCAGTTATTTTTTAACCTACTCAGCCACATAAAGGAGAAAATAACAAAACCACAGATCATTTAACCTTGTGCAGGAATGCCAGGAGGTTGGCCTGAATTCTAGAGTAGTGTTTTCATTGCTGTACATGTAAATTTGAGCTGTCTGGAAACAGCACCCCTAACCTCCTGTTAAATCTAATCAAGGGCTGAGCGCCAGCAGGGGCTGGCACTGCTTATGCTTTCTTGGCCAGTAGGGGCCGATACAGAGCTCAGGTGGAGCAATGGAACAGAACTTGGGCGGGGGGTTCTCTGCACCGCCTGATGCAGGTCCTCCAGGTCTGTTTCCACCACAGACCCTGCAGCACCAGACCAAGGGGAGAAAGGGGCTGGAATTCAGCAACTCCTGTTGGGAGTGTAACATTTAAAGAGATCAGAGCAGCCCAGTTAACACACCTTTGAATTGAAAAAACCAGAGGGTCCCACCCATGGGTCTGTGACCCATGTGTCTAGATCCAGCAGCCACTAACCACTTCAGGCTACTGAGCATTTAAAGTGTGGCTACTGTGGCCATGGCTCACGCCTGTAATCCCAGCACTTTGGGAGGATAAAGTAGGTGGATCCCTTGAATTCAGGAGTTCGAGACGGTGAAACTCTAATTCTACAAAAAATACAAAAATTAGCCAGGCACAGCAGCATGTGCCTGTAGTCCCAGCTACTCAGGAGGCTGAGGTGGGAGGATCACTTGAGCACAGGAGGTTGAGGCTGTAGCAAGCTGAGATCACATCACTGTACTCCAGCCCCAGCTTGGGTGACAGGGTGAGACCCTGTCTCAAAAAAAAAAAAACAACAAAAATAAATAAAAAATGTGGCTACTGTAGCTGAAGAGTGGGATTTTAAATTTCATTTTAGTTCATTAAAATTTAAGAACAGATACTTGATTCAGTTATTAGAAAATGTTTTTTGTTTGTTTGTTTTGAGATGGAGTCTTGCTCTGTCGCCAGGCTGGAGTGCAGTGGCGTGATCTCGGCTCACTGCAACCTCTGCCTCCAGCGAACTCAAGCAGTTCTCCTGCCTCAGTGTTCTGAGTAGCTGGGACCACAGGCGTGAGCCACCACGCCTGGCTGGTTTTTTGTGTTTTAGTAGAGATGGGGTTTCACCGTGTTGGCCAGGATAGTCTTGATCTCCTGACCTTGTGATCCACCGGTGTCGGCTTCCCAAAGCGCTGGGATTACAAGTGTGAGCCACCATGCCTGGCCTAGAAAATGTTTAAGTACATATAGAACAATTTGGGTATGCCAATCTATTTTTATAATCTATAGTTTTTATGAAATCTAAAAGTGGATCAAATATTTCTGATGAAAATTTAGTGTCCAAATTGAAATGTGCTGTATAAGTGTAATAAAATACATGCAGGATTTTGGAGACTTATGAAAAGAAAGTATTGTAATCCATCTCATTGGTTATATGGTTGAAATGGTAGTATTTTGAATACATTAGGTCAAAGAAGATAGTCACGTGTCACTTAATGACGGGACTATGTTCTAAGAAATGCAATGAGAGAAAAACAACAAACAAACAAAAAACAAAAAAAAAGAAATGCAATGAGAGGTGATTTCGCCATGCTACCATCACAGAGAGCACTAACACAAACCACTGGACACTGGCCTGGGCGGCAGAGCTCCACCCGGTCTCAAAAAAATAAAAAAAAGTGACTAGTTCCACTTTTCCAATGGATCATCCTCTTCTTGCTGGTCTAGGCAGGATCTGTCCTGTCAAGTGCAAAAGGTGCTTGAGCCTAAGCTGTATGGTACAGCCACTTGTTCCTAGGGCACAAACCTGTATAGCATGTGGCTGTACTGAATACTGTAGGCAACTGTAATACAAGGGTAAGTATTTGTGTGTCTAAACATATCTAATTATAGAAAAGCTAGCCAGGTGCGGTGGCTCACACCTGTAATCCCAGCACTTTGGGAGGCCAAGGCAGGTGGATCACTCACCTGAGGTCGGCAGTTTGAGACCAGCCTGCCCAACATAGTGAAATCCCGTCTCTACTAAAAATACGAAAATGAGTCAGGTGTGGTGGTGTATGCCTGTAATCCTAGCTACTCAGGAGACTCATGCAGGAGAATCGCTTGAACCTGGGAGGTGGAGGCTGCAGTAAGCTGAGATTGTGCCATTGCACCTCAGCTGGGTGACAAGATTGAAGCTCTGTCTCAAAACAAAATAAAGAAAAGCTACAGTAAAAATATGGTGTAATCCTCTTACGGGACAACTGTTGACTAAAATGTTGTTATGTGGCACATGACTTTTTTTTTTTTTTTTTTTGAGGTGAAGTCTCCCTCACTTTGTTGCCCAGGCTGGAGTGCAGTGCCAAGATCTCTGCTCACGGCAACCTCCGCCTCCCAGGTTCAGACAAGTCTCCGGCCTCAGCCTCCTGAGGAGCTGGGATTTCAGGCATGCGCCACCACACCTGGCTAATTTTTTTGTATTTTTAGTAGAGACTCGGTTCTACCATGTTGGCCAGGCTGGTCTTGAACTCTTCACCTCAAGTGATGCATCCACCTCGGCCTCCCAAAGTGTTGGGATCAAAGGCGTGAGCCACCATGCCCGGCCTATGACTGTATTATTAAAAATTGACTTCACCCGTTTCTTTTGTACTTTTTTTCAATGTGGCTGCTTGAAAATGTAAAATTACCATGTGCAACACGCATTATATTTCTATCAGACAGTACTAGTCTAAACAATTCTAGACAAAAGGTCAGCCATCTCCAGGAATGGAAATCTTAGAATCCCATTCAATGGTCACATCCATTTCCTTCCATTCGACAAATGTTGACCGCCAAGAGTACCATGCTTGTTGAGCTGGTGAGAGGTTATCATACAGGAGGCCCTGCAGTAAGAACTGGGCAGGAGGAAGACAGGAAGTGGAGTCTATGGAAGACCAGAGAAAGTGTCGTACGGGAGGTAAAAATTAAGTACTCCGGGGATTAAAGGAAAGGCGATAGCGTATCAGGTTGTTGGCAAGGAGGAAGTGAATGAGGAAAGGGCACTGAGAGAAGGTAGCCAGTGACATGGGCAATGAGAATGGTAAGGATTTTGGCCAAGAGAGAAGGGGACTGAACGCTGTGGGAAGAACACTGGACTCAGCAGACCCAGCGTCCTCAGGCGCCTCTTCCCCTGTCCCAGTCCTCCACGGCACCACCCTTGGCCTGTTCTTCTCACACCACAGAGCTCCCTGGCAGGCACCATCTGTACTCACGGCTTCCATGCCCACATCTACACTGATGACTCTCACATCTCTAGTCCCGGCCCATCCCTGCCTCTCAACCCCTGGTTCCAAATAGTCAATGTCCACTCACATTTATTTGTGGATATTTCTCGGATACTTCAAAATCCACTGACTACCCAGCCAAACTCATCCTTCCCACCCCTCCCACAGCTCTGGTCCTCACTGTCCTTCCCTTAAGGGAGCGGCAGGACCACAACTCAGCTGTCCTAATCCCTCCCCTGTGCTCCAGCCCTACATATGACCAGCCCCAAAGTCCTGTGGCATTTTCCCTCCTTAATATTTATCTCACCCAGCCACTCCGTACATACCCCTGCTGGGTCTAGGCTGTCACCGCGCTTCGCCTGGGTGACACAACATCCTCACCGTTCTTGCTGCTTCTCGCGTGATCCCTTGATCACGCTGTGATCATGGCTGTCAAGGTGACCAGACTACAACAGAAAACTGCTCCTTTAACACCTCTTTGCAATTTCCAGGGTGAAGTCCAAATTCCTGAACTTAACACATACAGCAGAACTTCATAATCTGGGCCTCACTCCGATACCCAGCTCCACATCTGCCTCTCCCACATGCAAATACTTTTGCACATTCTGTTCCCTTTGCCTGGGACACTCTTCCTACT
>NW_016107865.1:61519-70857 GCF_001604975.1 Cebus imitator
TGAGGTGGAGTTTCGTTCTTGTTGCCCAGGCTAGAGTGCAATGGGGTGATCTCAGCTCACTGCAACCTCCGCCTTCTGGGTTCAAGTGATTCTCCTGCCTCAGCCTCCTGAATAGCTGGGATTACAGGCATGTGCCACCATGCCCAGCTTATTTTGTATTTCTATTAGAGATGGGGTTTCTCCATGTTGGTCAGGTTGGTCTTGAACTCCCGACCTCAGGCGATCTGCCCACCTTGGCCTCCCAAAGTGCTGGGATTACAGGTGTGAGCCACCACGCCCAGCCACCCTTCCTACTTTCTTAGAAAAAAAAATTTTTTTTTTTGGTGCTAAAATGGACATAACATTAAAAATTTCCCATTTTAACCCCATTTTCTTTGTTTACTTCCTTCCTACTCCTTGTCCTTCGAATTTAGCTGAAGTGGCCTCTTTTGAAAAACCCTTCCTGAGTCCTCAGCCGGGGTCAGGTGCCCTTCTCCTTTGCTACTTATCTCATAGTCCTTATCATTTGTCCTGTGTTAGCTTATGTTTTTACTGACAGACTCCCTAAGACAGTGTCTGTGTCTTACTTTGTATGCCTGGGGCTGCAGTGTACAGTTGTTTAGGTTATGCACTGCAAAAGGATGTCTGGCTCAGGAAATGACTGTGAGATGAAGGCCATTAGTCAACTGTGCACCTGGTCCGGGCTGCATCCAGACCTTTTTCTAACTTGCACGAGGGTGCCTGTGTGACAACAGTGGGCCCTGTGTATCCCCCGTGCTACTTACAGAGTTGGCGAACACAGTATTACAATAGGTGCTCATTAAATGTTGAGTAAAGACAGATGGATGTTCCAGGCAAAGGTACCAGGGGTAGAGATGGGTGGAAAGCTGGTGTAATAGGGTGGTACTGGATAATCGGTATTGACTTGGGGGGTTGCAGCTAGTTTGTGGAGGTCCCTCATGTTGGGCTGAGGGACTAACTCTTTAATTCAGGAGGCAGTGAGGAACTTTGTGAATTTTTGGTAGGACTGTGATATAGAATTTCAAAATATTCAGGCTTGAAAATGAGACTCAGAGAAGTGAAGTGACTTGTTCAAGGACACATAGTAAGTTAGAGGCAGGCCCAGACTTGAACTTGCCTTTCTTTCTTTTTTTTTTGTTTGAGACAGAGTCTCGCTCTGTCACCAGGCTGGAGTGCAGTGGTGCGATCTTGGCTCACTGCAACCTTCCCCTCCCTGTTTCAAGTGATTCTCCTGCCTCAGCCTCCCGAGTAGCTGGGACTACAGGTGTACACCACCACGCCCAACTAATTTTTGTATTTTTACAGAGACAAGGTTTCACCATGTTGCCAGGACGGTCTCCATCTTATGACCTTGTGATCTACCTGCCTCAGCCTCTCAAAGTGCCGGGATTGTAGGCCTGAGCCACCGCACGCAGTGAACTGGCTTCTTGCTCCTAGCTCAGTACAGGTCTGGAAAGCTGCACTCTGGGATACCTCTCAGAACTGAGGCTGAGCCCTCTAAGGCTCAAAGTCAAATCTGTGGTTACATCAGGACACCACACAGTCCCAGTAAATAAACTCCCAGGCACATTCTCAGGTCACAGATAAGACGGATTGCAGGGTAGTGACTGGTAGACTCCCACGGCCGGTGGGTGGGCAGCTACCACTCTCAGGCTGAGTCTTCCCTAACCAGCTGCAGCCTCCCACAGGATGGACCTGTGATCCCAACAACCCAAGGAGAACAAAGCTTGCCCCCGAGGCCCAGCTGCATGGCAGGTAACTCCTCCACAGCCATGCCTACACCTTTCCACTCCACCACAAGAGGCTCTATAATTGATCTGACAAAATTAGCTCTTTACTAAGTCATCATAATTTCCAGTATGCAGTGACAAACCCATTGATGGATGATTTTGCTCCACAGCTTGCCTAGGTACAAACTTAAGTGCAATTAACTGTCATTAATGAATGGAACACTTTTTTTCTTTAAATACGTAAATTAGATGGACTCCACATTTATCCCTTCTCTGCCTTCTCGAGGCTTGAAAGATAAGCATAGAGGTGCTGTCAGAAGCCAGTTCCTTAAGTGCTCCAGGCTTGGTGCCGACAGCACTTGAAGATACTCATCTTTGTTAAGTTTGGTTTCCTATCTGTCTGTTCCACAGGCAACCTTTTCTGACTTTTTAGAAAGGGTTGAGATAACAAAATGAATTAAAAGCCTCAGATTTTTTTTTTTTTTTTGAATTGGAGTCTCACTTTGTCACCCAGGCTGGAGTGCAGTGACATGATCTCGGCTCACTGCAACCTCTGCCTCCTGGGTTGAAGCACCTCTCCCGCCTCAGCCTCCTGAGTAGCTGAAATTACAGATGTGCACCACTACGCCTGGCTAATTTTGTATTTTTAGTAGAGATGGGGTTTTGCCATGTTGGTCAGGCTAGTCTTGAACTCCTGACCGCAAGTGATCTGCCCGCCCCGGCCTCCCAAAGTGCTGGGATTACAGGTGTGAGTCGCTGTGCCTGGCAAAAAGCCTCTGATTTTTCAGCCACCTGTAAGCAGCTGTTGCCCACTCCATCAAAGGGGTGACCTTCTACTTGGTTTTTCTCTCTTTCTCCCGTGGTCAGCTCCCAGTCACTTGCCTCTGCGGGTGGCTATTCCACTATTCCATGGGACCTGGGACCCAGTGCTGGGGGTAGGGCCGTGGCCTTGCTCCACGCAAGGCCAACTGTCAGTGCTTTTGATTTTACACCAAAGCTTCTCTTAACTGGGGTGGAAAATTGAGAGGTGACTGTGGAACTGAGAAATATTTCCCTGTTACCCTTTTCTTAGATACAACTTGGCTCAACTCTCAAGAGAATAAAAAAGTCTCCTGTAAGGCATAGGGTATTCCTTTTTTTTTTGAGCTGGGGTTTCACTGTTGCCCAGGCTAGAGTGCAGTAGTACGATCTTGGCTCATTGCAACCTCTGCCTCCCAGGTTCAAGCAATTCTCTTGCCTCAGCCTCCTGAGTAGCTGGGATTACAGGTGTGTACCACCATGCCTGGCTAATTTTTGTATTTTTAGTAGAGGCTGGTTTTCACCATGTTGGCGAGGCTGGTCTCAAACTCCCAACCTCAGGTGATCCACCTGCCTTAGCCTCCCAAAGTGCTGGGATTACAGGTGTGAGCCACCATGCCCAGCCCATAGGGTACTTTAAAGGTCTCACATGTTCTCTAATATTTAAGTTTATCTCTCCATCATTTTGGGTTTTGGTCCCTTCATTCCCTAGTTCCCCAAATTCCTATATGTGACACCTAGGAACAAAGCCAGAGGGTAAACACTTTCCTGTGATGACAGGAACAGCATGGGGGACAGACAGTAGCTAGCTGCCAGCATCCAACACTCACCATGGTTTATCCCTTGATCCTTTTGCAGGAAAGACTGTGTGCTGTTTGCTGCTGGAGGTAAGTAGATTGTCTTTGGGCGTTTTGAATGGCTTTGAGGTGCTGCTGGCAGAGTGATGGCCGCTGAGACAGGCTTTTGTTTTCACCTGTACTAGTGATGTCCTGGGGTTGGAGGCTGGAGACGCTGGAGAGGGAGAAGGTCTACACATTGAACCATGTCTTCTCTCTACAGGGGCAGAAAGTAGAGAACTCAGCACAGCATCCGTAGCAGGTGAGGCTCTCACACACTCACATCCACTCACACACACAACAGGCAAAGAGAAACGCTTTTCTTGCAGCATCGGCATCCCTGAAGCCTAGGTTCTGATGATGATTTGTCTTGACATATGCTCCTATTCCACCAGCTAGCAATAATTATGTTCTGGGTTTCTGTATCAAATGGCATGCTAAACTAACATCAAGGTTCTCGTGGGAGGCATTTACCAGGCCATCCTTCTGCAAAACCACTTCCACAGGAGTAGAAGACAGACACCAGGTGTCACCTGAACAGAGGGATAACCACATATAGCCAAAGCAATTCTTAGACAGTTACACAGAGGCCACAGGTCCCTCAGGGCAGTGGACAGGGCAGGACTCTTAACAAATAGGAAACTCTCGAACCTGATACTCTGCAGGAGCACTAAAATTAGAGGGGCCAGCCCGCTTGAATCGAAGGGCCTTTGAGAGCGAGGAAGTGGCCCAGCAGCTGTTCCTTCCTGGGACTGAGAAGGCCGTATTAACACACCCCTGCTAAGGCCTCCTTAGGGTCCACAGAGGTTCGGGGCCTCCTGTAGGAGGATGTCAACGCTTGAGACAGAATCTGCAATGTGGGGCATGGACTTGGGCCAGCGAGGACAACTTCCTGAGGTTCTACAGAACATGCCAGAGCTCTGGCTGGGCAAGGTGGCTCATGCCTGTAACCTCAGCACTTTGGGAAGCTGAGGTGGGTGGATCACCTGATGTTAGGAGGTTGATACCAGGCTGACCAACATGGAGAAACCCCGTCTCTACTAAAAATACAAAAAATTAGCCAGGTGTGGTGGTGCATGCCTGTAATCCCAGCTACTTGGGAGGCTGAGGCAGAAGAATCGCTTCAACCCAGAAGGTGGAGGTTGCAGTGAGCCGAGATTGCGCCATTGCACTCCAGGCCGGGCAACACAAGTGAAATTCTGCCTCAAAACAAAAACAAAAACAAAAACAAAACAAAAACAAACCAGTGCTCTGGGCAGAGATGCCTCCCTTGTTCACGTTCTGTTAGCCCCTGTGCTTTTGACTGAATGGGCAGGATGAGGACACGAACCAGGACAGCAGATGCATGAAGTAATGAAGTGAAGTTCTAGTGTGCACCCACTATAGTGTTTCTTTTTCTTTTTCTTTTTTTTTTTTGAGACTAAGTCTCACACTGTCTCCCGGGCTGGAGTGCAGTGGCATGATCTCAGCTCACGGCAACCTCTGCTTCCCAGGTTCAAGCAATTCTCCTGCCTCAGCCCCCCCCGGTAGCTGAGATTACAGGCACCCGCCACCACACCAAGCTAATTTTATTTGTATTTTTAGTAGAGACGGGGTTTCACTATGTTGGCCAGGCCGGTCTCAAACTCCTGACCTTGTGATTGGCCCGCCTCAGCCTCCCAAAGTGCTGGGATTACAAGCATGAGCCACCACGCCTGGCCTATGGTGGTTCTTAATTGGTTTAGGGTAACAGATCTGATAAAAATTTAAGATTCCAGCAAAAGGCTCTTTTACACCTGCCCGGAAACTTTGTACATGATTACAGGAAGGAATCCCAAACCCTAAAAAAGACAAAGCTTCCTTAAAGCCTAAGTCCTCTCTGGCTCCCTTATGCCCCATATATAATTAGTGCTTAATTAACCTGCGTTGAATAAATAAATGAAATTATAACAGATATGCTGGAGATCATAGATCTGAAAAGCTGGCTGAATTTGGTAATGCCAAATGTGACAGGCAAAGATGGCAGATCACTCTCTCCAGCCCAAAGCTGAGCCGAGGCTTCTCTCGTTAGCACACCTTCCCTGGTTGCTTTTGCAGGCACCCTGATCTGGGGGATGCCAGCCTCCCATCCATGGCCAGCTGGGACAGGAGTCTGGGGTTTCTCTTTGCTCCCTTGTACCAATGGGTTGCCAGGCTGTCTCAAAGCAGGCTGCATTTAGTTTTCTGAGGCAATAGGGATTAGGAGGAAGCAGATTTTTGAGGATCATCTAATTGTTGGTTTTTTTCGCTTGACCAGGGCTCATATGCTCCTACACAGAATAAATTTACAGGGTACTCTTCTTCATTGAATCAGAGTAGACCTTTGCATACATAATTAGTTCTCAGAAGCCATCCTGTTGAAGCTTTTGAGAACAAAGAGCTAGTTCTGGGGCCTCTGTTTTGAGGGCTGGGAGCCAGCAGACCTGGGCTCCCATGCCAACCACACATCCACAGATTTAGACTCTTGGCCTTCAGTTCACCACTTAAACTTCCTTGGTTCCTGTGTCTTTATCTGTAGATGAAGTGGGTCCCTAGATGGCTTCAAGGCCTCCTTCCACTCAATCACCATAAATACAATGGATGCTTATACCTGCTCCTTCCCTTCTCATCCCTCATGATTCCTGGATGTCATAGCAATAATAACAGCCGAAGTATTGAACAATTTTATTCAGGCAAGATCTTCCTTGGAGGAATTCACCCTTTGTAAAATTGTACTGGTCTTTACAGCCCCTGTGAGACAGGCAGGAAGCAGCCAGGCGTCTCCACCCTCCTCACGGCTGACTGGCCAGAGGAGACCCACAGAGGCGAGGTGATTGCCAAGGTCAGGGCTACTCCAGGATCAGGGCGCCTCTGCTCTGGGTGCATGGGCCTAGCTCCCTCTCAGGAAGGCCGGAAACTAGCTGAATAAGAATCGAAGCCAGGAAATTAGAAAAGGCAGAACTTAGAATCACTAAAGGTCAGAACTGGATCTTAAAATCAACTAGTGTGATCTTTCTGATGGACGAGGTTATCAGTTGCCAGCCTTCGGGTTAAAGCCAGTTAGTGGCAATCCTGGGACTAGAACCAAGTCTCCTAACTTCAAGTCTGTAGACGTTCTGCATCTCAGAAATGTCTTGTTTAGCAATTTATTTTTTGGCAGAGGCTTCCAATATGAAAATAAGATTTTGATTTTTACCATTACTGCGTTAGATTTTTCTGCAGTCTTCATTCATTCCCTTGCTATCACTTACTCAAAGCTGGTGGTGGGCGGGTAGGGGATGCACAGAAATATTTCTTGGTTTAGGTGGGGAGATAAATCTGAATAATGAAGATACATTTTATTTCGCTAAACTAAGGGTTAAAAATTATGCAAGTAAACAAAGACAAATCACAAGGAAGCGTGCCATGAAGACCAAAATAAATGGGCCAGACCAGTGATTCTACAATCACCTTCTAAAAGAATTCTGGTTAGTGGTCCTGGCATTCTGCTGCTAAATTTACAGAAAAAACTTTTTTTTTTGAGACAGAGTCTCGCTCTGTCGCCCAGGCTATAGTGCTGTGGCACAATCATGGCTTACTGCAACCTTCAGCTTCCAGGTTCAAGCGATCCTTCTATGTCAGCCTTCTGAGTAGCTGGGACTACAGGTGTGTGCCACCACACACAGCTAATAAATATTATTATTTTCTGAGACAGAGTCTTGCTCCTGTGGCCCAGGCTGGAGTGCAGTGGCATGATCTCATCTCACTGCAACCTCCACCATGCAGGCTCAAGCGATTCTCTTGGGCATGGGAGAACCAAGGCTCAAGATTCTCAAGATCTCAGCCTCCCAAGTAGATAGGATTATAGGCATGCACCATCATGCCCGGCTAATTTTGGTATTTTTAGTAGAGATGGGGTTTCATCATGGTGGCCAGCCTAGTCTTGAACTCCTGGCCTCAAGTGATTTGCCTGTCTTGGCCTCCCAAAGCACTGGGGTTACAGGCATGAGCCACTGTGCCTGATCCCAGTTAATTATTAATTAAAACTTTTTTTTGGTAAGGCCAGGCGTGGTGGCTTGTGCCTATAATCCCGGCACTTTGGGTGGCCAAGGGTGGGAGGATCTCTTGAGCCTGGCAGGTAGAGGCTACAGCAAGTTGTGATTGTACTAGAGCACTCCAGCCTGGGCAACAGAGCAAGACCCTATCTCAATTTTTTTTTTTTTTTTTGAGACGGAGTTTTGCTCTTGTTACCCAGGCTGGAGTGCAATGGCGCGATCTCGGCTCACCGCAACCTCCGCCTCCTGGGTTCAGGCAATTCTCCTGCCTCAGCCTCCTGAGTAGCTGGGATTACAGGCACGTGCCACCATGCCCAGCTAATTTTTTGTATTTTTAGTAGAGACGGGGTTTCACCATGTTGACCAGGATGGTCTCGATCTCTTGACCTCGTGATCCACCCGCCTTGGCCTCCCAAAGTGGCCCAGCTCATTTTTTGTATTTTTAGTAGAGACGGGGTTTCACCATGTTGACCAGGATGGTCTCGATCTCTTGACCTCGTGATCCACCCGCCTCGGCCTCCCAAAGTGCTGGGATTACAGGCTTGAGCCACCGCGCCCGGCCCTTTTTTTTTTTTTAAGATACAAAGTCTCTCTATGTTCCCCAGGTAGGTTTTGAACTCCTGGGCTCAAGAGATCCTCCTGCCTTGACCTCCCAAAGTGTTGGGATTCCAGGAGAGCAATCACATTTGGCCCACAAAACAACTGTATCAGTGGATAAGCTTTTTTTCTTAGTTTCATATTTTATTTTTTGAGACAGTCTTACTCTGTTGCCCAGGCTACAGTACAGTGGCGCGATCTCGGCTCACTGCAACCTCTGTCTCCCAGGTTCAAGCGATTCTCCTTCCTCAGCCTCTAGAGTAGCTGGAATTACAGGTACTTGCCACCATGGCTGGTTAATTTTTGTATTTTAGTAGAGACAGGGTTTCACCATGTTGGCCAGGCTGGTTTCAAACTCCTGATCTCAAGTGATCCACCCTCCTCAGCCTCCCAAAGTACTAGGATTATAGGTGTGAGCCACCATGCCTGGTTTCATATTTTAGGTTCAGAAACTTGTCTTAAATTGCCAATTGAAATAACAAGTTGGAATGAGGAAATATTAACTAAAACCTGAAGGCAGCCCATTACCTTTAATATAAGTTTTTAAAATAGTTGTTTGATGTGTGATTCTGTATTGCAATAAATAGGTGAAAGCAGTATTTTCTATTTGTGAAACTGAATTAAATCCGAAGGGCTCTCACAACCCTTACACTATGGGAACAAGCTTGCCTCCTACCGGTGCAGGTGAGAAAGGTTATATAAGAATTTAGAGTGGAGGGGCCAATAGTGTCAGTGGTCTGAGCTTCACTCTGGAGGTGAGCTATAGCTAAGCTTTTGAAAACGGGTAGAGCTGATATCCCAGGTAGGGCAGAGTGAGCAGATTCTACAGAAAGACCTATTTAATCTGTGCTTCTCTAGTGTATGAAGACCTGTCTGTAGCGGACTTACACATTTTGTGTGGGTGAGGAGGTGGGTTAGGTTGGTGACAGGAGAAGGCAGGGTCTTATCTCTTGCAAAAAGATGTAGCTGTGCAGGTGAGATTTCTCTGAGTAAAGCTCTCCTGCTGTACATTACCATCATTCAGATATAAGCCTTCACCCACTTGAGGCTTAATCAAGTTTTCTATGTTTTGATTAAGGGCCTGCCCTTATAGATCCCTATAATTACTCTAATTCCATTTGCCCTGCCCAGAAAGAGTTTGTAGTACGTTATATCCCTCACTCTTTGTGAAAATATTTCATATTTAAGCAATTTTAGAGAAAAAGAGCACTTTCCTCTAAATTTTCTTGGTCTTTGCTAATACATATAACTTTATGTTTATTTATTTATTTATTTTTTGAGACGGAGTTTTGCTCTTGTTACCCAGGCTGGAGTGCAATGGCACGACCTCGGCTCACCGCAACCTC
>NW_016107865.1:70897-77024 GCF_001604975.1 Cebus imitator
AGGCACGCGCCACCATGCCCAGCTAATTTTTTGTATTTTTAGTAGAGACGGGGTTTCACCGTGTTGACCAGGATGGTCTCGATCTCTTGACCCCGTGATCCACCCGCCTCGGCCTCCCAAAGTGCTGGGATTACAGGCGTGAACATATAACTTTATTAACAAAACTGTAATCAATGGATATTTTGGACTATTCTTTGTCAACTAACATTATTCTACATATACGCATCAAATTCCCATATACTTGCCATTCTAAAAGGCCAGGTTCAATCATTCACATTCAATCATTAACATGATGCAGATTATTTAGCTACTCTCTTACTGTCTACCTACTATTTGTCTTTAAAAAAACTGACTTATTTAAAAAGTGATTCAGAATTATGTCCTTGAGGTATAATTCCCAAACTGAAAGGTTGCAAGTTTATAGCTCTTGCTACACATTTCTTTCCAGACCATGTGACAGAAAGACCAAACCAATCTATTGTGCTAATATTGAATATAAGCACCACTCACCTACTGAAAACAGAAAATCACTATCAGAAAACCCGTGCAGAATTAAGCATGCAATACATCAATAACAACCTCAGTGGATGATCTTGGACCAGCAACCTCCGCTCTCACCCTTTCTGTCCTTTGACCAAATAGTTATAATAGTTTAAGATTTTTCAGGTGGGTACAGTGGCTCACACCTGTAATCCCAGCACTTTGGGAGACTGAGGTGGGTGGATTGCTTAAGCTCACGAGTTCAAAACTAGCTGGGTAACATGGTAAAACTCTGTCTCTACAAAAAAGAAAAAAAAAATCAGCAGGTGTGCGCCTGTAGGCCCAGCTACTTAGGAGGTGGGAAGATCGCTTGAGCCAGGGAGGTCAAGGCTGCAGTGGGCTGAGTGACAGAGTGAGACCCTGTCTCAAAAAAAAAAAAAAGAGAATTTTATTTTTTTCACGCTTGTAATCCCAGCCCTTTGGGAGGCTGAGGTGGGTGGATCACGTGAGGTCAGGAGTTTGAGACTAGCCTGACCAACATGGAGAAACCCTGTCTCTACTAAAAATACAAAAAATTAGCCAGGCGTGGTGGCACATGCCTGTAATCTCAGCTACTCGGGGAGGCTGAGGCAGAAGAATCACTTTAACCCAGGAGGCAGAGGTTGTGGTGAGCTGAGATCGTGCCATTGCATTCTAGTATGCGCAACAAAAGTGAAACTCCGTTTCAAAAAAAAAAATTTTTTTCCCTACTCTTCTAAACACTTGATTTACCTTTTAGCATTTCATTCTTACAATACTGTAAGAGAAGCACTACTGGCCTCTTTTTTCTACAGTTAAGTTTTATGGACAAAACAATAATCATGGATATTTTGGACTATTCCTTGTCAACTATCATTATTCTACATATACGTATCAAATTCCCACATACTTGCCATTTTAAACCATTAGGTAATATTCAATCATTAACATGCTGTAGATTATTTAGCTACCCTCTCACTCTCTACCTACTGTTTGTCTTTTAAAAAACTGATTTATTTAAAAAGTGATTTAGAATTATTTCCTTGAGGCATAATTCCTGAGGTTTGGTTCAGAGACACAATGAGTTCTTAATGTTGCAGAGCTAGAAAACGTCAGATCTGGGATGTTTTCAGAGCCCCCGTCTTAACTCTGGGCTCTACCACCTTGGAGTCTTGGAAGATAATGCTAGGGAATAGGAGGAGCCTGAAAGAGCCATGGGACCTCTCCCTTCCACTGGCTCTGGGTTTTTCAGCAGGGCAGCCGACTCCCCTAGGGAGAGGAAGAAACACCTTGTAAGCATTAGGCAGCTGGCAGGTGCCAGTCAGCAGCTCCATGCCACTGCCTGAGACCTCAATCACAAGGAGTTTGGGGGCCCTGGAACCAAAGAAAGGAAAAGCCAAATCCTTTCACTTTTAGGCATTTCCACCACAGGAAGTCCAGGCCAAAGTCTCAGCAGCTGCTGGTTTCAAGACCACCTGCTTTCCCAAAGCCTCCTTAACCATCCAGGTGCAACTCTAGGGACAGTCCTGGAGATCACCTGAGCAGGGAGCTTGCAGACACCACCTCTCAGCACCCCCAAAATCTGACAGGCGCGGGGAGCCCTGGTGTCTCCAGTTTGCTCCCCTCACCTTCTGAAGATAAACTCCATCAGGTTCTCAGGCAATTCCATTTCACTAAAAATTCAGAGCCTTCCCTTTCCCATACATATGCTTATTCACGGAAATATTTTCATACTAGCATCATCAAAGTCCTGCATGAAAAACCTCAGCACAGATGCCTCATGAATGGCTGAGCCAGCCGCATATACTCAAGGTGGCTCCCTGCATCATTTTTAGAAAGAACTCGTTGGGAATTTTCCAATAGGGCCTTTAAGAGACCAACCCCCTCCCAATAGACTTTGAGCACCACAGTCGCTTGTGGCCTGCCATGGTTGTGTAAGCACACTTGGGCTTAGGCCAGCACCCAGCGGCTTACTCACTTGACAGCATGGAGTCTCCTTCAGCCCCCCACTTCTGAGGGCAGGTGCTTGGCAAGTCATTAGCCGGCCTCTATCTTATCAGTGGGTTCAATCTGCTTTTTTAGCTGCAGTCAGGACGCTGCCTATAAACACCCTGATTTCCAGGGGACCTTCTTCTAAAAGTAAACTGGAGTTGGAGACAGAGGCAGGGCTGGCACCTTTGCACTGGGAGCCATGCCAGAAGCCAGGGCAGCCGTACTCACAGCTGCTTGGGGAGGCAACGATTCCCCCTAGTTTACAGCTGTGGAAATGGAGACAGACTGCATTTGACAAACTTGCCCAAAGTCATAAGATTATTAGGTGGAAGAGCTGGGGCTAGAACCTGGGCCTGTGGTCTCATGTGTCACCATCATAGTTAGATACTAAACTTACTGCCATGGTGGTTAGAGGGGGATATTGAATCAGCCTTGCCCAGCAGAGGAGGAAATGAAGACACAGGAAAGTCAGGTGATAGGGCAGGCCACGAGTGCAGGCAGAGCTGTGCCAAGCAGTCCCCGTGCCAGGAGTGCTTGTGAGCTTTTCTGGAGTGCCCATTCCCGTCTCACATTGCAGTACCTCTTAAAAATGGCACAGCTGAGGAGCGAGGAGACATTCCTTAAACACAGGGGCCTGTCATCAATTGACTTATAGTAGGTCTTCTTTACCCTTCTTCACCTCCTACCCACTGTGGGCAACATGAACTATCTGGGGCACTAAGTTCTTTGACAAATATGAATGTGGGCCTGTGATCTACACTGCTCATCCCAGCTCAGCTCCCAAATCCCCTAAGCTCTGGGCTTGTTTCTTGGTCATCTGGTCACCCCATGCACATTCATTTAGTTAGGTGGAAAGCAGCCTGGTGTGGTGGCTCATGCCTGTAATCCCAGCATTTTGGGAGGCTGAGGCAGGCAGATCCTGAGGTCAGGAGTTCGAGAGCAGCTTGACCAACATGGTGAAACCCCGTCTCTAGTAAAAATACAAAACTTAGCCGGGCGTGGTGGCACATGCCTGTAATCCCGGCTACTCAGGAGGCTGAGGCAGGAGAATCGCTTGAACCCGGGAGGTGGAGTTTGCAGTGAACCGAGATCGTTCCACTGCACTCCAACCTGGGTGAGAGAGAAGCGCTGTCTCAAAAAATAAAAATAATAAATAAATAAATAAAGGGAGGGAAAGCAGCCTTTCTTGAGTACCTACTATGTATCAGGCACCGTGCAAGCTGCTTTTCACTCACCAGCTCATGTAATCTACCCAAAAACCCTACCACGTGGTATGGTACTGTTAGTTGCCCCGTTATAAATGCGGAAATTATTATTTTTTTTCTTCTTAGATATCAGATGGGGAAATTAAAGCTTAGCAAGATTGTGAAACAAGACCAAGGTCATGTAGACTTCAGTAGCTGGGAGGAATGCCCAGGCTTGCCCGGCCCCAGAGCCAATGCCCTTTCTACCATGCCCCCGTGCCTGGGACGTTCCCTTCCCTCTACACTTCAGAAACGCCAACTCGAGTGATTCTTACAAGAGCACTTCCCACTTCCAGAGCTCCTGCGAAGTAGGATCCTTTTTAACTTTTCCCCTGTGGAGGCATTCCCCCTTCCTCCTCCTCTTCTATTTGTCACATATACTAAGGTGCAAATTTCTGGTATCACCACTATTGGGTAGGATCTGGGGAGTCCCAGGGGCTTTCCAGGGCCCTGAATACTTCCATCAGCCCCCAAGGATGCCCCCACCGGACACCTAGCGTAGCTAAAAGGAAAAACCACAGGAACAGAACCTGTGGGGAAACAAGCAGATGTACACCTTGCCAGCGGTACTTACAAGGGATTACATTTTTCTGGAGAGCAACCTGGTGATAATAACAGGAACTAAAAAGCATCCATAGCCTTTGATCTGGTAATCTGGTAATGTTAGTTTAGAAAATAGACCTCCAGGAAATATCCCAAAGGAAAAAAAATCAAAGATATTCTCAGCACTGTTTACTATAGTAAAAAATTACTACAAACAACCTGAATAATCCATAATAAAGCGATGGGTAGGAGACAGGAGAGTTATCTCAACCTAAGAAAATGTATGCAAAACAGTACACTCACATCCACAAGGAAATTAACAAGATGTCACAAACGGTATGTAGATACTAATCACTACTTAAAGGAAAATACTTGAGGCTGGGCACAGTGACTCATTCCTGTAATCCCAACATTTTGGGAGGCCGAAGTAGGTGGATCACTTGAGGTCAGGAGTTTGGGACCAGCCTGGCCAACATGGTGAAACCTCGTCTCTACTATAACTACAAAAAAAAAAAAAAAAAAAAAAAAAATTAGGCGTGGTGGTGCATGCTTGTAATCCTAGCTACTCGGGAGGCTGAGGTGGAGGTTGCAGTGAGCCGAGATCGCACCACTGCACTCTAGCCTGGTGATAGAATGAGACTCCATCTCAAAAACAAACAAGCAAACAAACAACACCACAAAAGGAAAACAAAGAAAAGCATCTGATAAATACATGAGGATGAGGAAAAAAGGAAATGATATAAGATGCATTGCTTAATAGGCTCTGTCTTTGTTAAAGCTGTTTAAGTCCATCAACAACAACAACGAAACATGAACATATCCTGAAACAGAAAGGGCAGAGGAAAGTAGGTGCAAATACAAAGGCAGGAAGGAGACAAAAATATGGCTTAAAATGAAACCTCCTTCATTCATTCACTCTTTTTTTTTTTTTTTTGCTTAGCGTTTCCTTGGCACCTACCACGGTCAGACACTGGGCTACGAGCCCTGGGTTATTACAGTGGTGATAGGATAGGTGCTGTCATTGCTAGACCTTTGTCATCAGAGGGCTTCCTGTGCTCAGAGGACAGCACTCTCCATCCAGATCCCGGCTTGCTGCCACAGTTGTCACTCAGAGTAGAGGAGAAGGGACACGGCCATCAGAAGGCAGGCTGCTGCCCGAAGGACCTGAGTCTGCCAGACTCCACCTGGAGCCAGAGCCATGATCCTCTTCATAACATTAGGCCTTTTATGGCTCTATCTGCTCCCCACTATCTGGGCCCAGTGGTAGAGGGGTTGACAAGGACTCCACATGCATGGCACTAAACTTCTCCATCAGAGTAGCCCCCACCAAAACCACAAACATACCGCACAAGTCACATGTGTTTAAACACAGGAGTCATCACTGCTTTGGTGAAAACTGAGGGCTTCCAGCTTGCAGATAAGCTGTTGAATGCTATCTTATGATGACACAGCTGACATCATCACGCCAAGAGCACCGATGGGACAGTTATGGCAGACAGCTAGACCTGGCACAGGGGGAGACACAGGCTCCAGGATCTTGGGGAGAAGATCCATGAGCTGGGATTCCCAAAGTTTAAAATATCTGATAAAACGACCATGCGCGGTGACTCATGCCTGTAATCCTAGCACTTTGGGAGGCCGAGGGGTGTGGATCACTTGAGGTCAGGAGTCTGAGACCAGCCTGGCTAACATGGGAAAACCCCGTCTCTACTAAAAATACAAAAATTAGCTAGGCGTGGTGGCACGTGCCTGTAATCCCAGCTACTCTGGAAGCTGAGGCAGGAGAATCACTTGAACCTGGGAGGCGAAGGTAGCAATGAACTGAGATTGCACCACCGTACTCCAGCTCC
>NW_016107865.1:77074-94221 GCF_001604975.1 Cebus imitator
AAAAAAAAAAAAAAAGAAACCCACAAAAAACAAAAACAAACCTGCACATATACCCCTTGAATCGAAAATAAAAGCTGAAATTTAAAAATAAATAAATAAAAATACCTGGACAGCTGAACCGAATCTTCCCCATGCTGTCTTGAGGCAGCATCAGTGGCCTTTGCCCTGGGGCCTTGAGCTAAGGCCTCATGGCTTGCCAGGCCCCATGGAGGGAGGATTCAGGATGCAGGAGGCACAGAAAGTGCCCCAGCTGCACTTACACATCAGAGAACACCCAGTGCAGCAGGGACTTCTTCACTCTTGGGACACCAGGGCCAGGGCCCCCAAATCTGTGACTTTTTAAAAGGTCCTGAGGTGATTTTCATGCTCCATGAGCTTTGGGAATCACTGGAAATGCAGAGCAAACACTGCTGTCTTTGGAATCAGAAAGATCTGGGCTCGAATCCCAGCTCTGTCACTCATTAGCTCTGTGACTTGTGGAAATAACTTAACCCCTTGAGCCCCAGTCTCCTTACCTGTAAAATGGGGACAATAGGTGGGGTGTGGTGGCTCACACCTATAATCCCAGCACTTTGGGAGGCCGAGGCAGGCAGATCATGAGGTCAAGAGATCAAGACCAGCCTGGCCAACATGGCAAAATCCCCGCCTCTACTAAAAACACAAAAATTAGCTGGACGTGGTAGCACGTGCCTGTAATCCCAGCTACTCAGGAGGCTAAGGCAGGAGAATTGCTTGAACCTGGGAGGCAGAGGCTGCAGTGAGCTGAGATTGAGCCACTGCACTCAAGCCTGGGGGGCAGAGTGAGACTCCATCTCAGAAAACAAAAAGAAAAACAAAAAATGAGGGCAGTAATACCCACATCATGGAGTTACAACAGGACAGGTGCCCGTCAAGCACACTGCGTCCCTCATCTTGTTGCACATCACACACTGTAATTACCGCTTAACTGGTCTAAGTGTCCTGCGCCTGGACACACCTGGAGGGCAGGTGTCTTGTTACTCTTTTATCTCTGGCATTTAGCACAGGGTCTTGCCCTCAAGAGCACTCACTCTGTTCATGGTGTAATAAATGGGTGTGGGGAGGATTGAGAACACGTAAAATGTGGCTACCACAGTGCCAGCCCATGGCAGGCGCTTAACATGAGTTCCCCTGATATATGAAAATGTCCATTAGAAAAAACATGCACAGGTAGTAGCTTTGCTCAGGAGGAAATTCTCAGTCTTCCCCCTGCCCCTGAATGAAATCTTTCCACTTACAGAAGCCTATGGGCGCACACTGTAAGGACTGCAGGCTGGTAGGAGGGGCCACCAGTGCTTTATTTCCATCTGTACCAGCGTCTCCTTTCCACAGCACAGGGCCATGGTCTCTTACAAGAGAAGGTGAAAAGAATCCACTGACTGCTAAGCTCACGGCGTCACTCAGAGCCACTCACCCCACCGACCGTCATGGTCCCACAGCAGCCACTAATAACGGAACCATTTCTGTTCTCCTTAGAGTGGCAGTTGGCAGCGGCAAACAGGAAGTTGTCTTGAAGTAGGGTGTGGTTGTGCCCTGTCAACATATGCGTACAGAGACACACACTTTTTTTTTCTCCTTTCTCACCCCCTTATCTCTTCCTTCTTTAGAAGCAAAAGGTCTGAGTTACTTTGGTGAAAACAAAACTTTTTACATGATTTAAGATGAAGCATCCCTACCATACAAACACACACCCAGGACAGAAAGGAACCTAAAACACAGCGAGGGTCTGTTTTCCTGCCACCAGTCACTCACTGGTGGCATCTAGTTAGGAGCTGACTGAGCGTGAGTGGTGTGCATTTGCCCCTTGATTTCTCGAGGCACACAGGAAACAGAGCCCTAGCTCGAAACCAGCCAGACACGCCACCCAGCATCCTAGTGAGCCGGTCGGTCCACCTGTGGGCCAGACGCCCGTGTTGATTCAGGACCTGCAGCGTGCACGCACTGGACGAGGACCATGTGTGGCCAGGAGAGAAGGAAAAAACCAGGGTGCTGGTTTCGAGCGATTTATGCAGTTTGAATAGAAAGGACCCCAAACACGTCTTAACACAAATCGCATAGAAAAACAACAAAGAAACGCAATGGCTGAGGAGATAAGTACATGGACATAAACGCGGGGAAGTAGGGTGGGCACGCGGGGAAGGTTCACTGCAGCTGGCTTCCCAGTGCTCTGAAAGGTGTGCGGGAAAATTTTCCACTCCACTCCTTTTCAGGCCTGAGGCTGGTGCATCCAGAAGGGTTGTCCAAAATAGACTGGTCCCCAACCCAGCCTCCTACTCCTGACCTCTTTCTGAGGCAGCCACTCTCCCCGCTCCCCGCCTCAGCCCTGTCTCGGCTCCAGCTCCAGCCCACAGAGCGAGAGCACTGTCTATGCTAACACTCATCTTGCTAAATGGCTCGTGGGCTGCCAGCATGCTCCGCCTGCCAGGCTCTCTGTTCCGTGACCTGCGCCCAGCCCCACGCCGTCCTGTGTGGCCCTCGTGCCCTGCGCTCACACTTACACATCCCGGGGAGGCTGCCTTGCCGTTTGGATAAGGAGGCTGAGCCAGTGACACGCTGGGCAACGCGACTCGTGGTAGTAGACGTTTCCTGGCTCCTGGATAAGGGCCCTGGCCAGTCAGAACGCACCACTTCCCCTTTAAGAGAGCACGCCCAGATGAGATTAGGGAAAGGCAGAAAGAAAAGCCCGGAAAAGTCAGGGTTGTATCCTGAATTTGGCAGATGAACTTGGGTTTTCCTGAACCGCACACACAAGGTGTGGTCAGAAGCAGCAGGCTCCTCAGAGGTGCATGAGAGCCAACGCTGTGTGTGAAGGGCTGGGCCTTACCGCAGCCCTGGAGCTGCTGTCTGGCCTGGGTCCAGGGTCCCCAGGCAGCCTGAAGATGCCTCGGGCACTCCCACTCCCCCTTCGCTCTGGCCTGTCCATCCTGATAGGCAGAGTCCACTTCAATACCTGGCACTATGCTTTAGAGCAGTCATTATAATGATTGGAAAATACTTTTGTGGGTGGTTGGAACTATTGATTTAAGCAGGGAGCTTTCATTCATTCTGGATATTTAGAAAGTTTCCTCCCTGGTCTTGGCCAAAAACTGCAGACTTGGGAGGAGGGAGAATGCCTAGCAAAACAATGGTTCACAAAGGCCACATGTTACATGATTCCCTTTATATGAAAGGGAATCAGAGATAGACAGAGACTTGTGGTTGTCAGGGGCAGGCTTGCAGAAGGCGGGGGTAGTGACTGCTTAACGGGCACAGGGTATCCTTCGGGGGCTGTTGGTTGCCCAACATTATGAATGTACTCAATACCACTGAATTGCACAATTTAAAACGGTTAATTTTCTGTGATGCAAATTTCACCTCAATTAAAAAAAATATTGGCAAAGTATGTTTTGCGCATCTTTATCTTCTACTAGGACCCCTCCTGTGTGGCATCTGACATTTCTTTGTAAAACCTGGTCACTGCCCGATGAATATTAAATCAACCCTAGCTAAGGGGTGTATGCCTTTTAGTAAAGAGAATTCAACACAAACCTGTCAGTTGGGGGGGAAATAGGGGAGGGATGGTGGGGGGTGGGAGGTGGGGAGAGATAGCAAGGGGAGAGATGCCAGATGTAGGTGATGGGGAGGAAAGCAGCAAATCACACTGCCACGTGTGTACCTATGCAACAACCTCGCATGTTCTTCACATGTACTCCCAAACCTAAAATGCAATAAATAAATGGGGGAAAAAAAAGAAAAATAAATATTTATTTAAATCACACACACACAAAAAGGAAAGATACAAAAGTTTTCCTAGACTCAGAAAGTTTGACTTTCCTGGAGAATTTTGGACTGTGGGAAGACACATCTCCTCATGTCATGCTCACACGTTTGCTCCCAGCACACACGAGCCAGGGAGAGCCTACTAGTCATTAGCCAGAATAGAGAGGTCATTATAATGACTGCCTATGTAAGGTAGCCTTCTGTTGGGACCATCCCTTCAGCCACTTGAAAACAGAACCAAAGCCAGAGACAGTGAGCCTCCCGTGGAAAAATTATTCTGGGAGAACATGACTTTGGACTTCTGGGTTCTTGGCCTCCTTTTTCCCTCTTGTTGAGAGAGTTTCTTCCCAGAATTGTGGAGAATTCATCGGTTTCAGATTGGGAGGGAGCTGTGCTGGGTGGCAAAGCAGAACTATTTGTTTGGAATGTAGCTGGGGGGTGCCGAGGGGGCATAAACTGACCGTCCATCTGACCAGCCCTCCTTTTCAGTCATTTGCAGCTTTGGCTGGAGATTGTCTGCTCCCAAGAGTTAGGCTGTGAGCATTGTTCCCCAACCCGAGGCTAGCAGGTCAAGGGCCCTTAGGCACATTTCACTCACCCAGGGGACTGGAGTAGAGGCCTGCTGGATGTTGCAATGTTTAGAAGAAACACAGATGAAAGGGCAGGCCCCAGGCCTGGGAACCCGAGTCTTTCCAGAGACAAACGTGAGTTGCTTTCCTAATATATCTGCAAAGAGTTCCAGGATGACCTGGAAAACGGAGATGGGAACAGCTGCCCTTGGGCCAGCTCTCCCAGAACCATCTGGACCTTCTAGAGCACTGGCCTCAGCCTCTTGTAGCCTTGCTCTCCCTCCTCATCTTGGGTGCCCATGTAGGCTCCTGGTGACCTTACACCTCAGGCAGCCTAAGTTCTCAGCAAACATGTGGCTTAGGATAATAAGATGCAATATTTATTCTAGCTTCTGAAGAGCAGCAAGTTTAGAAACATAACTCTAAATAAAAACACAGGCAGGCTCAACCCAATTCAAAAATGGGCAAAGGGCTGGGCGTGGTGGCTCACACCTGTGATCTCAGCACTTTGGGAGGCTGAGGTGGGTGGATCACGAGGTCAGGAGTTCGAGACCAGCCTGGTAAATAGGGTGAAACCCCATCTGTACTAAAGATACAAAAATTACCTGGGTGTGGTGGTGCACGCCTGTAGTCCCAGCTACTCAGGAGGCTGAGGCAGGAGAACAGCTTGAACCCAGGAGGTTGCAGTGAGCCAAGATTGCGCCACTGCACTCTAGCCTAGGTGACAGATCAAGTCTCTGTCTCAAAAACAAAACAAAACAAACAAAAAAAAAAGAAAAATGGCAAAAGACTTGAATAGACAGCTCTCTAAAGAAGATATACAGATGGCTGACAAGAGCATATGAAAAAATGTTCTCTAGTCACTAGTCATTCGGGATGTGCAAATCGCAATCACAGTGGCTTATCATTTCACACCCACTGGAATGGCTGTTAAACAAAAATGAAAATAAGTCTTGGTGAGGATGTGGGGAAACTGGACCCCTTGTGCACTGTTGGTGGGAATGTAAAATGGTGAAGCCAGTATGAAGAAGAACATGGTGGTTCCTTAAAGAATCAGAGTCATCACATGATCTAGCAATGTCACTTCTGGATCTATACACAAAAGAACTGATATCTCAGTATTACTCACAATAGCCAAAAGGTGGAAGCAACTCAAGTGTCTATCAATGAATGAACAGAGAAACAAAATGTGGTATATATCCATAATGGAATGTTATTCAGCCATAAAAGAAATTTTGACACATGCTACAACCTGGACAAACCTCGGGGACACTATGCTAAGTGAAATATTCCAGTCACAAAAAGGCAAATAATGTATGATTACACTCATATAAGGTACTAGAGATAGTCAAATTCATAGACAGAATGGCGGATGCCAGGGCTTGCAAGGGAGGAGGAATAGGAAGTTATTTTTCAGTGGGTACAGAGTTTCAGTTTTCCAAGATCAAGAGTTCAGGAGTAGGCTGGGCACAGTGGCTCACACCTGTAATCCCAGCATTCTGAGAGGCTGAGGTAGGAGATTGAGACCAGCCTGAGTAACATGGCAAAACCTTGCCTCTACAAAAAATAAAAAAATTAGCTGGGTGTGGTGGCATGCACCTGTAGTCCCAGCTACTCGTGAGGCTGAGGTCGGAGAATGGCTTAAACCCAGGAGGTGGAGGTTGCAGTGAGCCAAGATCACTGTACTCCAGCCTGGGTGACAGAACTAGATACTATCTCAAAAAAAACAAAACAAAACAAAAAAAAAAACAGTTCAGGAGAGGAGGGTGGTGATGGTTGCATAACAACGTGAAGATACTTAATGCCACAGAATGGTACGTTACAAATTAAGATGGGTAAATGTCACATTACGTGTATTTCACCACAATTAATTCTTTTAAATAAAAAAAGTTAAATATAGAATGACCATATGGACCAAAATTCTACTCCTAGGTATATATCCAAAGGAACTGAATACAGATACTCACAGAAATCAGTGTCCACAAATGTTCATAGCTGCTCTACTCACAGGAGCCAAAAAGTTGAAAACAACCTAAATGCCCATCCATAGATGAGCGGATAAACAAAAACGCTGCTACATACATACAACAAAAGAATACTCAGCCATGAAAAGGAATGAAGCATGCATGATACATGCTACAACGTAAATGAGTCTCAACAGCATGATGGTAAGTGAAAGAAGCCAGACACGAAAGGTTTTACATATATGTGTTTTATATATATGTGTGTGTGTATGTGTGTATATACATACATATATATTATATATATATATATAATATATGTATGATTCCATTTAGATGAAATGGAATAGGTAAATCCACAGATACGAAAAGCAGGTTGGTGATTAGCAGGGTCTGTGTGATGGGGGGCGGGTAACTGCTTAATGGGTATGAGGTTTTATTTTGGAGTGATGAAACACTTTGGAACTAGACAGAAGTGGTGGTTGTGCAATGTTGCCAGTGTACTAAATGCCACTGAATTGTTCAGTTTAAAACGGTTAGTTTTATGTTTGATGAATTTCATCCCAATTTTAAAAAAGCCTGCAGAAAGAAAGAGCAACGATAATCTACGGCAGAACAATTAGTTTCAAGATAACTGAGTTACCTTTAAAACCCTTTCTGGAATCACTTAAAGGAGGTAATTTTTAAGTTACGGTAATTAAGGCAGCCGGCAGGATACAGCAAACAGGCACTCTAAGACAGCAGTTCCCAAACGCTACCAATTTGGGTCTACAAAGAAGTGTTAATTTGTCTTAAACAATGTGATATATAAACAAACACATGCACATACATGCACATGTGCATACAGATTTTTCAGAGTTTATGTCCTCCCTATGCTTCTGCATTAGAATCTCCTTTACGTATTGATAGTGAAGATAGATTGGTTGTGACAGCTTTGTTACTCTCTACTGGAGGGTGTTTCTGTTTTGGTGCCCTTACTTCGTAAAATAAAACCTGAATTCAGGGCCAGGCAGAGTGGCTCACGCCTGCAATCCCAGAACTCTGGGAGGTCAAGGTGGGCAGATCCCTTGAGGTCAGCAGTTCTAGACCCACCTGGCCAATATGGTGAAACCTTGCCTCTACTAAAAATACTAAAATTAGCTGGGTGTGGTGGCGCATGCTTGTAATCCCAGCTACTTAGCAGGTTGAGGCAGGAGAATCGCTTGAACCTGGGAGGTGGAGGTTGTGAACTGAGATTGTGCCACTGCACTCCAGCATGGGCGACAGAGTGAGATTCCATCTCAAAACAAACAAACAAAAACCCTGAATTCAAACAACCAGCACCACCACTACCACCACTACCACACACACACACACACACACACACACACACACACACACACACAGAGGATCCACTAGCTATTTACAAATGGGACACTGAGGCACAGCTCTTTCTCCTGCCAACCTGCTGGTTCATCCCTGATACAGCCATCATTTCCATAAAGGGATCATCACTCTCCCACGAACCCAAGTCTTAGGCCTTGGAGTTGGGACTAACAGACTCTCAACAGGCAAGAGAAACCCCACAGATAAGCATTCTCTGCAGAGGCCCCCTTCTCCTGGAGTGCACCTGCTCATCCACACTCCCACCCAGGGGCTGCCAGGCACAGCTTCACTGCAGGCTCCATCTAGGGTGGTGCATCAGGCAAGCAGCAAGCCAAGTAAGTGTTGCGCCAGGTAAGCGGTGTGCCAGTTTAGTGGCACTTCCCGAGTTCAGTCCCAACTGTTGGAGAGTTCTCCCTTATGTCAAGCTCCTTTGTAATGGCCACTCACGAACGCCATGCCTGTGTTGTGGGAGTCACTATGAACCAGTCTAATCCCCCTTCCATGGAACATCTTGCCAAATATTTGTTCCTTGAAACTTCCTTCTCTCAGGCTAAACACCCCGAGACATCTTCTTAACCCGCTCCTCACAAAACAGCATCTTCATTACACCCTGGTCTCGGTTTTCTTGGCTCCTGTTGTTCTTCCCAGACCATGGAACTCAGATTTGGGAACTCAGCATTACAGGGGGGGTTTGACCAGCTCCTCGTGGTCTGTTCTGGACATTATTCTCCTATTAATGTAGCTAGAGATCCAATCTAGATTTTTAAATTTCTGACAGCTGCCTCATCCCTAAGTTTTATTTCACACATTTTGCTGCCAAGCTGCATATCCACAGGTATCCTTTAAAAATGTCATCTTGTTGGATTCAGTCTACTGCTCCAGTCTGTTGAGATCTTTTTGGGCTCTGATTCATTAACATAATCTGCTTTCCCTCCCAGATCTACCACCTGAAAACTCGATCGGCCTGCCATCAATGCCAATATCCTTCCAAGTACTCAGACACAACGTGAAAGAGGACAGGCTCAAGTGGGCACCTCGATACATCCCTCAGTGCGACAGTGGCCTGTGAACAGCGCTCTTCAGGTGTGGTTGTACCGAACCATGTGCCATTCAGGGCAGGTGTCTCATATGGCCCACATTTCTTCATCTTCCTGGTAGGATCTCGTGGGTGACTTTGACGGATGGGACTAAGGATAGCCCTTCTCTTATTGTTGGTTGAGAAGGTTAAGTGCGAAGCTCTTCAAGTGGGTATTACACACAATGAGCAGTCCAACATTGCCTTTATTACTGAGAAGAGATAATAATAATAATAATAATAATAATAATAAATGGTTTTGCAATTCCCAGACAAGTTACTTTCCTTATTGGCCATTAGAAAGCTGTAATCAGGCTAGGCACAGTGGCTCACGCCTGTAATCCCAGCACTTTGGGAGACCGAGGTGGATGGATCACCTGAAGTCAGGAGTTCAAGACAAGCCTGGCCAACATGGAGAAACCCTGTCTCTACTAAAAATACAAAATTAGCCAGGCGTGGTGGCACATGCCTATAATCCCAGCTACTTGGGAAGTTGAGGCAGGAGCATCACTTGAATCCAGGAGGCGGAGGTTGTGGTGAGCCGAGATTGTGCCATTGTATTCTAGCCTGGGCAACAAGAGAAAACTCCATCTCAAAAAAAAAAAAAAAAAAGAAAGCTGTAATCAATAGAAGGAGCACTGACATCTAAGAGCTGGAATCTAAATCTTGGCTCTCCTTCCAGAACATCCATGCTGAGGTTAGCAGTACCTGCCGCCTCCATCGCTCTAGGGAGGAGTCAATGACATCAGGCATGTAAAAGAGGTTTCAAACTTGACTCAGACTATGCAAACATAAAAGAAGAGTATGATGATTACTGTTATAAATAAGTCAAGATGCCATTTCCATTGGCAGAAACCTGGCTGTGAAGCCAGGAAGGAACCTATAGATGTCCTCAGGCTGCCAGGAGGAACAGGTCTTTCAGCACACAGCAGCTGGATTGCTGCGATAATGAGATTCTTGATCTCTCCCAGTAGCAGTTACCCTCTCTTTCATCTCAGACCAGAGCTAAAGCTGGCTAATAAAGAAAAGGTAATGGGTCTTCCCACCATGCTTGCAGAGGGGCCCCTCAGCCTGTGGGAACACAGTGTCTCTTCACGGTCCCCTCGTTGAGACCAGGACCTGAGTATCAGCAGCAGGGAACCGGGAGGTGATGAAGGGCCGTGAGGGTTGCTTTTAGCTCCCCTATGGCTTGACCCCAACCAATCCCTGAGCGTCCACCCTGTGGTGGTTTCTAACACCACCAGGCTTTAGGCTCTGACATTCTCAGGGCAGGTCCTCAGAAACCCTGTTCTCACTCCAGCTGAGGATGTTGGTGTCTTCAAGGAGGAAATGGTCTTTGCTAAAAGCAATCTTGGAAACATTTTGCAAAGCATGGTCAGAGGCCACCAGTTGGCCCTTAGATTCTCAGTGTCAAGGATATCCCACAGCAGGGGAAGAAGGAGAGGAAGTGGCACGGCCAACCACATGCCCCTGGGAAGAGAGCAGCATTAAGATGGGAGGCAATAGCTGACATCAATGGATTTCCCTCTCCTCATCTATCTAAGGTTAGATTCCCAACTTCCAGGGGGAATCAATGCTAAGGGCAGATTGAAAAATATATATACAGAGATGTTCTCTGACTTACAATGGGGTTATATCTGGAAAAACTCATCATAAATTGAAAATATCATAAGTCAAAAATACATTTAAGGGCCAACACAGTGGCTCACGCCTGTAATCCCAGCACTTTGGGAGGTCCAGGTGGTTGGATCGCCTGACGTCAGGAGTTTGAGACCAGCCTGACCAACATGGTGAAACCCCATCTCTACTAAAAATACAAAAATAAGCCAGGCGTGGTGGTAGGTGCCTGTAATCCCAGCTACTTGGGAGGCTGAGGCAGGAGAATTGCTTAAACCTGGGTGGTGGAGGTTGCAGTGAGCCGAGATCATGCCACTGCACTCCAGCCTTGGTGACAAGGGCAAAACTCCGTTGCAAAAAAAAAAAAAAAAAAAAAAAAAAAAAAAAAAAGCATTTAATGCAATAACCTACTGAACATCACAGCCTTAGCCTACTCT
Organism: Cebus imitator; assembly: GCF_001604975.1. Lineage (NCBI taxonomy): Eukaryota > Metazoa > Chordata > Mammalia > Primates > Cebidae > Cebus > Cebus imitator. The sequence goes on from NW_016107865.1 coordinate 87,876, forward strand.
ATCTTAATTGTGCTCAAAACATAACCTACAGTTGGGCAGAATTCCCTAACACAAAACCTATTTTATAACAAAGTGTTGAATATCTCATGTAATGTATTGAATACTGTACTGAAAATGAAAAACAGAATGGTTACATGGGTACTTAATGGGTACTTACAGTACAGTTTCTACTGAAGGCATGTTACTTCTGTACCACCTTGAAACCAAAAAATTGTAAGTCAAACCATTGTAAGTCAGCACCGTCTGTATCTATATGTAATTGTTGGCAAGACACTGAGAGGTTTATGCCAATGAATCTATTAACAGATCAGGGAGTTGGCCCAGAAAGGAGGTGGGAGGGAAGGGGCCCAGAGTAACAATTCCTGACATAGTTTCTGGAGCCTACAGGTCCACAAGCTACCCTTATTCAACCTAGCCCTAACAAGAGTCTCTCTGGAGACAGGTGGGCTGCCACATCACCTAAGAATCATCATCAGCCACATGGAAGCTAACTTAGTCTTTCATAGCCACTGATGACTTTCAAACATATTCCTGTCTTTCACTCAGCACATTTCCTTTGACTATGCACCCACATAGAGATGGCGCCTTGTTCTATAAACTCATGCTTGAGGGAAATAAACTCACAGATGAATCTGTACAGCATGGAGGTTCCTACAATGTTCTGATACTGAGACAAGACCAGGCTTGGTCGATTATGGGTTAAATTTGCCCACTTCAGACTTCATATGTTGGAGTCTTAATCCCTAGTACCCGAGAATGTAAGCACATTTGGAGGGAAAGTCTTTGAAGAGGTGACTAAGTTAAAATGAGGCCACTAGGATGGGGCCCTAATCTGGTAGGACTGGTGTCCTTAAGGAAAGGAAGGGATGCCAATGGCACAGGTCCAGAGGGAGGACCACATGAAGAGGCGGCAAGAGGGCGGCCATCTGCAAGCCAGGAAGGGGCCTCAGGAGAAAAGAAACCTGCCAGCACCTGAATCTTGGACCTGCAGCTTTCAGAACTGTGAGAGAATAAACTGTGGTTGTTGAAGCCACCCAGGCTGTCACATTTTGTTTTGACAGCCCTATCATACCAGGGCAATCGGTTCACCTAAAAAACATGCATGTTCGCCAGATCAGGGAGAAAAAACATGGGATGGAGGTAGAGGCCCAGGTGCAGCTCGGAAGCATCCTCCTCCTTGGGCTGCGTGACTGAGCAGTGTGACAGAGCAGGAATGTGGCCTGGCTTCAGCTACCCACACGAGGGCATTCTTTCACTCATTCCCACTGACCACGACACCCACACCACCACCTCGCTGACACCATGCCCACTCACCCCAACACTCCAGTCATACAAAGAAAGGAACCATTCTATATTGTTCTTTGGTGCCCTCATGATGTTTAACCATGCCTTTTACTTAAAGAATTCCAGGAACTGGACTTAAAAGATCCAAAATACGGAACCAAGGTTGTGGAGTGTCCCACCTCAGGAAGGAATGCTGAACAACTGATTTACAGCCTTGTAGACAATCGTCAGTCCACCAGGTGGCCCATGAGTAATCAACACAACCAGGTACGTTGACTTGCATACCCCACCCCTCACATGTTTTGCCCAGCCCAGCCTGCATAATCGACCCTGATATCAATTCCTGTACTTTGCCTAATAAAAAATCCCAACTGGGGCCGGGTGTGGTAGCTCATGCCTGTAATCCCAGCACTTTGGGAGGCTAAGGTGGATGATGATTTGAGCTCAGGAATTTGAGACCAGCCTGGGCAACATGGGAAAACCTCATATCTACTAAAAATACATAAATTAACTGGGTATAATAGCACGTGCCTGTAGCCCCAGCTACTTGGGAAGGTGAGGTGTGAAGATCACGTGGGCCCAGGAGGTAGAGGTTGCAGTGAGCCAAACCATGCCACTGCACTCTTGCCCAGGCAACAGAGCAAGACCCTGTGTCAAAAAAGTAAATTCCTAATCGGCTCTTTTTGGAGTCATTCGGGGAATTCTCTCTTTCCCTTATGCCTGGGCATAAGGTCCAGTGAAGACTTGTCTGGGAAGACACTTTTGGCCTCATGTCAATTTCTATTGCACAGAGGGCCCAAGGACCCATGGTCAGTAACAGCAAGATCATGGTGGCGCAAATCTCCCAATCCCTGACACGTGGCAAAGCCTGCCTGTCCTGGAGCCCTGAAGCTGAGGTAGTCTACAAGTACACAGAGCAGGTGTGAGTAGCTGGTCTGAAAAGGTGTGACTCCAGGTTATAGACTGGCAGTGACCAACTCCTTTTATCAGCTTACTTTCTTGTTTCACCTGTTACCCAAAAAATAATCTGATTCCGGGTCCTGATTCATCTACATGTCATGGCTGTTTTTCCAGAAAAGACAAGTCCTCGTGGGGGTGAATGGACTAATGGCAAAGTGAGGTAGCTGCTAGCAGACTCTCACAGGTTTGACGGAATTATACGGACCATTTGGCCCAGTGCTGCCTTTGGCTGGGAATTCACTGGTCTCTAGGTTCTGCCTGGAGGCTTGGGTCTTCCCTGAGTGTAGGGTGGACAGAACCACTTCCCCGGGGCCAAGAGAGAGGAGCTGGGCTCATGAATGCTCACTGCTGCTAAGCGGCCCAGATGCTCTGGATCAATTACATTTAAACAGCAGCTAGGTCATCGGGGCTAGGCTGGAGGGAGGAATCAGAGTGAGGAAGGAGGGTGTTTCTAAGGTATTAGCAGGCCAATGTCTGCAGGGGCTGGGAGGGGCGATGTGCTCTAGGAGACAGAGCTGAGGGGCCTTTACTTTCCCCAGGATGGCAGGGTGGGCGGGTTTGGCCCATTCAAATGCAAAAGTCTTTCGGTATTCACTGCCACTCTTCCCAGCTCCAACATAAAGGCCTGTAAGTTCTCTTCACATCTTTCCATTCACTTTGGCCGTGGGGGTTATTGACACAGCGGGGTGGGAGCCCCCATAATCATTCCTAGCTGAGACGCATACAAACCAACACACACACCTCAAGCCTGTGGCCTCCCAAAGATGGGCCTAAAGTCCTCCTTGTCCCAACCTGATGAACAGAGGAGGCGCAGGGAAGTGGACAGGGGTCTCATCCACCAGGGCAGATTTGAATCAAATTAGAACAAAGACTCCCTTAACGTCAGGTTGTAGCCAGTTAGCCCAGAGCAGATGGGGCATGAGGAGGCGAAGGTCTGAAAGATCATGTCTGAGCCTGAGTTCTAGCCTTTCAGCTCCCCTGTGTGAGCCAGGCCCCAAAGCCAGGCTTTTCCTACTAGGGCCAAAGGGCTGGACTTGGACCCCGCCAGCTTGGTGGAGGGGCCAGCGTGAGAGAGCAAGGGACACACTCTTAAACATCAAAGACCGAAAGCAAGGCAGCCTCATCATTATTCTCTGCAAGGTTAGAGACAAAAGAAAAAAAAGCACTTTTATATGAATGAGAGAAACATGGATGAGAAAAGAAATCCACTCTTGACAGCACTCAGCAGTAAGAACTATGTCAAGCCTCAGCCTAACGGTCACATTTACCACCTTGGAAATTTCCGTTTTCACTGTCCGTTCTCATTCACGTGTGAGTCAGTGATGCTGGGGGTGGGGGTTGGGCTCATCTGTGTGGGACTCCAAGTCCTGGATCTAAGCAGACCCACTCCTCAGGCCTAAATGATGTTTGTTGTCTTCTGCTTCTTTTTCGACTTGTTTAGTTTAAAATATTTAACCGGAGGCACAATGAAGTGTCTGATTTACAAGGTTCTCCCCGACCATTAGACTGGGACTCCACAGTCATTATGCTGATGAACGCGCTACTTACCCATGCAAATTCCAGGAGAGGCAGCCTCGGAGATGGGAGGTGCTCAAGGTACAATATCAAGGGCTGATTTAATTACACAGCCATTCAGTGGGCCAAGCACGGCAATTTTTAGCCAACTGTTCTAGTAAATATTACAGGAAACCCTTTTATAGAGTGCTAATTCTGGCTTAGTGTTTTTGCTAAGCTTTAGTTCTTATTCAAACATGCACACGGGCCCCCAAAGATGCTACCACCAGGCCAGAAAATCACAGTAATAAAGCATGAGCCGGCATGCCATCTTGCAGTCAATCATGCTTTTAAAAAGGTTATAAATGTCTGCATATCGCTGTCATTTAGGTGGGGGCAAACTAAGATCCAGGAACTTCCCCGTGTCTGCCCTTCCTCCGTCTCCCTCCCCCATGTCTCCGAGTCCTTCAGACCAGCCCTTGGGCAGGTTTTGGGTCACCAGCTGCCACTGCTCCCGTTAGTTTGACAAAACAACCAGTGTAAACTCATTTCAGATGTTTGAAACAATACCCAATCACTGCATCCACCCTCGAGGAGCGCCCCAGAGGAAATGGCATCATGACTTTCATTTTACTCCGTTTGTGAACGACTAAAGGAAAACAACACGTCCTAGGACGCTCCAGAACGTTATCAAGTGACCCCTAAGAAATTAATCACCAAGAACTAAAATAACCCTCTGCTGCACAGTCACCACCATTTCTCTCAGTGAAGAAACAAATTTCACTTTCCACAGTTGGAACAGAAACTCTCATGCATCCCCGTTTCTTCAAAAAAAGTCTATAAATAACCCAGGATCAGCAAAATTATGCAAAACATCCTGCTAGAAGAAGAAATGTAAACTAAAACCACTTACAGAGAGACTCAGGCTGCCAACTTAATCTGATGCTACGGCGACTGTAAACATGTTGTACTTTTGGAACCTGAAGCGATCCACATTAGCACGGATGTCATTAAAAAAAAAAAAAAAAGAAAGAAAGAAAAAGGAGGAAAAAAAACTGCAACAACTAAACAACAACAGAGCCCAACCCCAAAACAGAGCAACGCGATTCGGTATTCTGCACGGTGCACAGCCCGACGGCTGACCAGCTGCAGTCAATACCAGCTATCCGTGCTTGCACACGCCAACTGTTTTGACTACAGGCACTTGTTAAACACAGAGTTTCAGGTCCTACCAGTTGGACACCAGAAGTTCATAGAACTGACCCAGTGCCAAGAACAACAAGCACTGAAAGCGAACCGGCTGCCTCGTGCAAGTGTTTTTGTTAACTGTTTATGCAAGCCCCAAAGCAATCGGGTAACAATTAAAAATAAAGAACTTAAATAACAAAAGCAAAAGATAACCACCTTGAAGGAAACGTAGATACTGGCAGCTGAAGGACAGACGTCATGCTACTTTACTGGTGGGGTGGGTGGGTAGTTTTCAGAGAGAACTGGTTGGGGGGAGGGGGAGGTGTCACATGACACACTGCGGTTATTAGCAGAAGGAACTGGGTGCTTCCTTGAGGCATCTTTTAGAGATTGACTTAGTTTTGCAAATGTGGAGGCTTTGCTGCACAGCTGGGGGTGATGGCAGGAGCACTGGAATTTCTTAGTTGGCAAATCCCATAGAAGAAAGGGACATGCAGGATGAATTTTTCTTTCTTTCTTTTTTAGAGACCTTTTGCTCTGCCACCCAGGCTGAAGTGCAGTGGTGCCATCAGAGCTCACTGTATCCTTGAATTCCTGGGCTCAAGCAATCCTCTCGATTCAGCCTCCTGAACAGCCGCACCACTGCACTTGGCTAATTTTTAAATCTTTTGTTGACACGGAGTCTCACTACCAGGCTGGTCTCAAACTCCTGGCCTAAAGCAACCCTCCTGCCTTGGCTTTCCAAAGCACTGGGATTACAAGCATGAGCCATTGTGCCCAGCAGAAACACTTCTTAAATTGCCTATTTAACAGGCTTTCCCATTTTCCCCCAGAGTGCATCAAGCAGTATTTCATTGTAGAACCAAGAGAATTAAACAGATACAATTTTAGTTACCTGAGGAGTTTAGAAAACAATTCCAAGAGAACCTGGGTGTGGAGGTAAGAGTGAGAAACGTTTTTGCTGTTTTAATTAGAGACAAGGTTTTGCTCTGTTGCCCAGGCTGGAGTGCAGTGGTGCCATCATAGCTCACTGCAGCCTTGAACTCCTGGGCTCAAGGAATCCTTTTGCCTCAGCCTCCCAAATAGCTGGGACTACAGGTGTCTGCCACCATGCCTGGCTAATTTTTAAAGCTTTTGTAGAGACAGAGTCTCACTATGTTGCCCAGTCTAGTCCTGAACTCCTGGCCTCAAGCAATCCTCCTGCCTGGGCCTCCAAAGTCCTGGGGTTACAGGCTTCAGCCACCATGGCTGTCCAAGTAAGAAATTTTAAATTGCTGGGTGGTCTTAAACCTAATGCCTCAGGCCGGGCGCGGTGGCTCAAGCCTGTAATCCCAGCACTTTGGGAGGCCGAGGCGGGTGGATCACGAGGTCAAGAGATCGAGACCATCCTGGTCAACATGGTGAAACCCCGTCTCTACTA
>NW_016107865.1:95161-116351 GCF_001604975.1 Cebus imitator
GGCCAAGAAGTGAGTCTTCAATCAGCCCTGTCCTTGGGGCCAGCAACCTTTAAAGCAGCCCCAGGATTTCTGTGGGTTGAAATCCCAGTTTATGTCTCTTTCACACACCTTACGCTATTTGATCCTGTGAGGTGGGAAGAGCAGCTATTATTACCCCTATTACAAAGGAGGAATACTGGGGCTTAGAAAAACCTGTGACTTTCCCAAGGTTACACACCCAGGAAAGCTTTCTGATGTCCAATCTTGGGTCTCAGCCTCATGGCCGATGACATATGCTGGTGTAGAGCTTCATTGTTCACAAAGCAGCTTAAAAGGGGCAGACTTTATTATTCCCATTTCCACAGACAAGTAAACTTAGATTTAGAGAGGCCACGTGATTTGGCCAGGGCCACACTGCAAACCACAAACAGCACCAGGTCTTGATCTCCGGGCTGGCCCTCCTTGCTTCACTCCATGGTGCCCCCAGAGAAAAGAATGATAAAATTGAAAAAGCCATTAGAGTTGTTTGACTTTAAAAGCACAACATCGGCCGGAAGCAGTAGCTTATGCCTGTAATCCCAGCACTTTGGGAGGCTGAGGCAGGAGGACTGCCTGAGGTTAGGAGTTTGAGGCCAGCCTGGCCAACATGGTAAAACCCCGTCTCTACTAAAAATAAAAAAAATTAGCTGGGCGTGGTGGCAGGTGCCTGTATTTTCAGCTACTGGGGAGGCTGAGGCAGGAGAATTGCTTGAACGCAGAGGCGGAGGCTGCAGTAAGCTGCAATCACGCCACTACCCTCCAGCCTGGGTGATAGTGTGAGACACTGTCTCAAATATATTAAACATAAAATAAAATAAAAGCACAACATCCTCCTTAATTTTCTCAACACTCCCTGTCTTCATGGCTTTTCCAGTGTTTGACAGTGCAAGTGCCTAACACAGAAGGGTTCCCTTCTACAGTGTGGGGGGAGCTTCAGACATCTGCACTCCAGAGCTACTATTTCAATGGAAAACAACTGTCTTGATCCAGTTTGCATCCTGTCCTTTGATTTGATCAGTTCACCTAAACGCCAACCCCTGGTTTCTTACTGACTCCTAGTCTAAGGAGCAACGAAGTGGAATGTCCCAGCAGGCCTGACAGCTGTATGTTATGTCCACGGTGAGCCCCTGCACGTGTAGAAGGGATCTAGCTTAGCACGTGGTTTGGTGGATCAATTCTCTAACAGGTGTTTCAAAGACAGGCCTTGCTGAGTTCTTTGCAACAGAGGTCACTGAAAATATTGAACCAAATGTAGATTCCCACTGACATGTTCCCTTGCTCATGCCAACTGGACACATAATAGTAATATGTGATACAGGCTGAGCAGGCTCACTGCAGGTGTTGGGCATCTGCTCTGACGGGACACGGTGGCAGGTTACTGCAGATGGCCAGGAGGTTTGCAAGTAGGGATGAATCAAGGTGTCTGTCAGGAAGTGAATGCTCAGGGCCAGGATCAGAGATGTTGAATGTATAATGCAGAGGAGCCTGTCAGGAGGTGATGGTTAGGAAGTTACAGAACATTCTGCCACCCCCTTATGAATCTGCCTCTCACACTTCTTTCTCCCTGAAAGTATAACACAAGAAAACATGCACCCAAAGGCCAGGGAAGTTGGGGGTCAAGGTGGACTTCACATTGACTGTCATGAAGGTCACGAAGACTAATGAATCTACACGCTCCCGTTGACTGGAAATGCTCTGCAGCTCGGTGGGAGGTGTATGCACTGCTTCCCACTGCTAGGGAACGCTCACTCTGAAGTGTTCTTTAGGTGGTTTTGGCAATCACAGGACATTTGCATCAATGCTGCCTGAAAGAATATGGGTGCTAGGTGAATGAGAACAGTCTTGGCAGGGAAACTCATTTGCTTACAAGATACAAAGTGAGGAGAATATTTCCATATAACATGTGAGTGACTCCTCTGATCACAGAGCACCCCCCACCCCACTTTTTTTAAGCTAAAAAGAAGGATACATGATTTGGCAAGCACCGGCATATAAAGGGAAGACAGGGTAGGCTATTTAAAATAACTTCTACAAGTCCATGAGGCCTACCCACTGAACTTGTAATATCAAATTAAAGTGCACTCATGGAGACATATGGAATATTAGCAAAAATCTGTTGTACTTAGTACCATGCTTAACAAAGCAGTTCCACCACAGTTCCGACAAATGCTGTTTTGCTGATGCAGACAGAGAAGGCGGCTTGGGAAATGCTGGTGAGCTCAGTACATCCAGCCCACAGAGGCTGAAGCTGGGGCCCTGTGCCCATGCCCTGGATGTCTATACTCCTCTGAACGAAGGAAGCCGCATCAGACTCCATATGTGGAGGAGGAAGATGGGCGGGGACCAGCACAGTCTTCACACATGGTCTGGACATGTGGAAAGCTGGCCAAAAAGAGAATGGAGCCAACAGGCTCAGGATGGAGCCTGAGCTTCTGGGAGATAGAAAGGCAAGGAAAGCATGTTGGTAGCTGTGGCTGCTACTGGCTGCAGGCTTGGCTTCAGTGCTTGGGTTCTAGAGCCTGTCACTGCCATGCGGACTTCCCAGTGGTGCCCGCACTCAGCTCAACATGCCTCGCTTGTGCCCTGTTACCTGGATTCACAGCAACTAAGCCAGTCTTGCCTGACCAAACCTGCAACTAGATTTTGGCTTAATCCTTTGTGATGTGGACCCACAAACCAAGACATTGTAACTGACATCACAATATCAGTTTTGCATCTACGGGGCCACATATACTAGACTTTTTTTTTTTTTTTTTTTTTTTTTGAGACGGAGTTTCGCTCTTGTTACCCAGGCTGGAGTGCAATGGCACGATCTCGGCTCACCGCAACCTCCGCCTCCTGGGTTCAGGCAATTCTCCTGCCTCAGCCTCCTGAGTAGCTGGGATTACAGGCACGCGCCACCATGCCCAGCTAATTTTTTTTGTATTTTTTTTTTAGTAGAGACGGGGTTTCACCATGTTGACCGGGATGGTCTCGATCTCTTGACCTCGTGATCCACCCACCTCGGCCTCCCACAGTGCTGGGATTACAGGCTTGAGCCACCGCGCCCGGCTGACTTTTCTTTTTAAAAATTAAATTTTTCTGAGACAGGGTCTCACTGTGTCACCCAGGCTAGAATGCAGTGGTGTGACCATTGCTCACAGTAGCCTCAAACTCCTGGGCTCAAGTGATCCTCCCACTTCTGCCTCCTGAGTAGTTGGGACCACCATGCCTGGCTAATTTTTTTTTAATTTTTTGTAGAGACAAGGTTTTGCCATGCCACTCAGGCTGGTCTCCTGGGGTCAAGTCATCTGCCTGCCTCGGCCTCCCAAAGTGCTGAGATTACAAGCGTGAGCCACTGCGCCTGGCCATACACCAGATTTTTGCGGAGAATGAGTATCAATGTGAGCCAGCCTTAGCCACTACTGCACTACAGTCTGAAAGATGACTTTATGATAAAGGTCTCAAATGTGGGTTGACTGGAATCCAGACCCCCGGACTGACGTTCCCTGAGGGCAGGTTCTGAGTCTCATCTATCTTTGCAGGCCAATGCCCAGCCAGAGCATAGAAACTTTGCTGTGTGTTTTAAATACGTGTTTTGCATGAACAAATGAAGTCTCTCTTAATCTGAATGGTAAAGATATATGTATACCTTACTAGGCATACCTGGAAAGTGAATATCTTTATATTAAATATGAAAATCAAATTTGGTGTTTCTAAAAAGTTGTTTGTGGTTCAAGTTAGGGAGAAAGTAGAAAGGTTTTCCATTCAAAATGTATAATGCCAAATCTTTAAAAAGATTGTAGCCACAGTGGAACAGGACTCTTTCCAAAAGATCCTCATTCCACCGCACTTTGTTCTTTGTTTTTGTTTTTTTCCTTTTTGAGGCGGAGCCTCGCTCTGTTGCCCATGCTGGAGTGCAATGGTGTGATCTCAGCTCACTGCAATCTCTGCCTCCCAGGTTCAATTGATTCTCCTTCCCCAGCCTCCCAAGTAGCTAGGATTATAGGTGTGTGCCACCAAGCCCAGCTAATTTTGTATTTTTAATAGAGAAGGGATTTTGCCATGTTGGCCAGGCTGGTCTCAAACTTCTGACCTCAGGTGATCTGGCTGCTTCAACCTCCCAAAATGCTGGGATTATAGGCATGAGCTACCATGCCCGGCCATCCCACTATATTTTGATTTCTTTTTTTTTTTTTTTTGAGACGGAGTTTCGCTCTTGTTACCCAGGCTGGAGTGCAATGGCGCGATCTCGGCTCACCGCAACCTCCGCCTCCTGGGTTCAGGCAATTCTCCTGCCTCAGCCTCCTGAGTAGCTGGGACTACAGGCACGCACCACCATGCCCAGCTAATTTTTTGTATTTTTAGTAGAGACGGGGTTTCACCATGTTGACCAGGATGGTCTCGATCTCTTGACCTCGTGATCCACCCGCCTTGGCCTCCCAAAGTGCTGGGATTACAGGCTTGAGCCACCGCGCCCGGCCTCTTATTTTGATTTCTTTCTTTTTTTTTTTTTTAGATGGAGTCTCGCTCTGTTGCCCAGGCTGGAGTGCAGTGGTGCCATCTTGGCTCACTGCAACCTCTGCCACCTGGATTCAAGCGATTCTCCTGCCTCAGCCTCCCAAGTAGCTGGGATTACAGGCATGTGCCACCACACCTGGCTAATTTTTTGTATTTTTAGGAGAGATGGGGTTTCACCATATTAGCCAGGATGGTCTCGATCTCCTGACCTCGTGACCCATTCGTCTCAGCCTGCAAAAGTGCTGGGATTACAAGCGTGAGCCACAGTGCCTGCTTTTGATTCCTTAAACGGTACACTTTGAATATTATTTGATCCTTTTTTGATAACTGAAAAGTCAATGTTACAAGCATTAACTGCTATAAAACTATGATGATTTTAGAGCCTACGACTGTAGCTGTCAAACTTTCTGACCCCGATTTACCTTAAGAAATAAATTTTATAGGGCTGGGTGCGGTGGCTCACACCTGTAATCCTAGCACTTTGGGAGGCCGAGGCCGATGGATCACCTGAGGCCAGGAGTTCGAGACCAGCCTGGCCAACAGGGTGAAACTTCATCTCTTCTAAAAATATAAAAACTAGCCAGGTGTGGTGGCACGTGCCTGTTGTTCCAGCTACTCAGGAGGCTGAGGGAGGAGAATCCCTTGAACCTGGGAGGTGGAGGTTGCAGTGAGCCAAGATTGCGCCATTGCACTCCAACCTGGGCGACAGAGTGAGATTCCGTCTTAAAAATAAATAAATAAATAAGACGGCTGGGTGTGGTGGCTCACGCCTGTAATCCCAGTACTTTGGGAGGCCGAGGAGGACACATCATGAGGTCAGGAGATCAAGACCATCCTGGCTAACATGGTGAAACCCCACCTCTACTAAAAATACAAGAAAATTAGCCGGCCATGGTGGTGTGCGCCTGTAATCCCAGGTACTTGGGAGGCTGAGGCAGGAGAATTGCTTGAACCTGGGAGGCGGAGGTTGCAGTGAGCTGAGATCATGCCACTGCACTCCAGCCTGGGCGACAAAGTGAGACTTCGTCTCAAAAAAAAAAAAAAGACAGAAAATGACAAGGGCCCCTGGCAGCAATGTTGCTTCAGGAATGACCATATTGGAGCTCCTGTGTATAAGGAGGTTATTCCGAAAGTAATTTACTGCCTCAGGCAGTTTGCAATGATGTGATACCTTGGCTTTCCACCCTGAGCTGCCCTTTTGCTCTATTATTATTATTTTTGAGACAGGCTCTGGCTGTATCACCCAGGCTGGAGTGCAGTGGTGCATCTTGCCTCACTGCAACTTCCACCTCCTGGGCTCAAGTGATCCTCCCACCCCAGCCTCCCCAGTAGCTGGGACTACAGGCGCACACTACCTCACCTGCCTAATTTCTGCATTTTTTGTAGAGATGGGGTTTCACCATGTTTCGCAGGCTGCTCTTGAACTCCTGAGCACAAGTGATCTGCCTGCCTTCACCTCCCAAAGTGCTGGGATTATAGGTGTGAGCCACTGTGCCCGGCCCCTTTGCCCTATTATTTATAGCTTCTCCTAGTGAATATTTTAACTGTCATAGATGTTTCCACTTAAATGCAAAAAAAGACAAACATTAATACATGAAACTTGTGGTAGCATTTCAAAAAGTGTGTCAAATTTGTGTGTATGTGTGTAGATAACTTATATTGATTTCTAAAAATTACAGCAAAAGGGGTAGATGCTGTGCCCCTAAACAACTTCAATTACAAGCAATCAGGCACTGGTTAAGTAAATTATTGGCACATCCACGCAATGGAATGCTGGAGATGCATAAAAATGATGATGCAGATCTATATTTACTAAAATGTGTCCATGATAATTTTAGATGAAAAAAAAGCAGGTTGCAAAGCAATGTCTATAATAAGATTCCACTTTTATTTCAAAAATATAAAATATATGCATGTAGATACATATGTACAACACACAAACACATACACATACAAAAAAGATTGGAAAGTTTTACATGGAAATGTTTATTTTCGTATTTTACTTTTTTAGATTTTCTGAAATATTGGCAGTTTTTGCAGTGCATTCCTTTATAGTAGGAACAAAGGCAATTTTAACTTTGAAAAAACAAAACTGTATCACAGGCGAAACAGCACCTCTGTCTGGGGCACCACTCCTATCTTCACCCCATCCCATCCTCATGTCAAACTTTCAGAAGAGTTCTACTCATACAAAAAAAGTGCTAAGTTAAATCTTTATTGGATAATTCTTACATTGGTGTACTTTATTTTTTTAGAGAAAGGGTCTTGCTCTGTCACCCAGGCCGGAGTGCAGTGGTGTGATCACAGCTCACTGTAGCCTCAAACTCCTGGGCTCGAGTGATCCACCTGCCTCAGCCTCTTTAACAGCTGGGACTACAAGCATGAGCCACAGTGCCCAACTCATTGATTCATTTTAAAGAAAACCATTGGATTATGGTTTTACTTTTAATAGCCATGTTCTCTTCCCTGATGGAATTCTGGAGGTGGAAACTCAAGCAGACCTCTTTGCTAGTTACTTCCTTGGCAGAAGCAGGCTATGGATGTCTCCAGCCTTAGAGAAGACAAGCTGAAAAGCTCACATGACTTATATTCTCATGCTAGTTTTCCCAAGCCAGAGTCAATTCAAGTGTAAAACAATGTTAGTTTGAAGATGGGAATGATCCCTAACTCTTGCTAGGCTTTTCTCTTTACAAAGTTCATTTGCATCTATGGCATAACTGGTATCTCAGAGAAAACTGACTAGGGAGGGAGAGTGGGTAGAAGCATCATTCTCAGCTCACAGAGAAGGAAACTAACATTGGGCAACTTGGCCAAGGCCACCCTATGGGGACTGGTAAGACAGGAGCTGAACCTAGCTTTCCTGGGTTTGTTCTCTTTATTTTGTGCCACTGCATTCTTTCTAGAAAAAGAGAAATCACATAATTTATCATCTCAACTAGACACCTTTGAAAGTAAAAGGGGGTGCTAAGTGGATGGGCCCCAGGGCAAGAGATATAAATTGTGACTCTTTCAGGCAAATCAGGACTTCCAATCACTTTAGATATAAGCCAGCCCCTTACATACACACAGACACACACACAGACACACACACAGACACACACACACACACACACAGTGAATCATAATCATATCTTTTAAATAGGAAAGAGAAATGCAACAGGGTAATAATGCCTATAAAATGCTAGAGTATTAAAAAATAAAAATAGATAAATAAATAAATAAAAAGTACTTGAGTATAATTTGTATTTTATTGTTTGTGGAAGTGAGCCTAAGCTTTACCTTTTCAGGTCATCAGCTCCCAGGTAACAAGAATACAAAGTCTAGATTGGGCAACTGGTATTAATCAAAGTGGGCCACATTCCAAATGTGGCCAGTTTAAGTTTTTCTGTTATCCATATTTGGTCCAACATTCTGAACACAAAATATGGGTTTTATCGTTAAAACTTGTGACTTAGTATAATCACTGTCAGAAACAGGCTTTTCACTGGTGAAATTAACGGTATTCAAGGTATGGGGCCTGGCCAAAACCTTGAGAGACACTCCCCACCCTTGTATAAACAGGTATTAGAATCCAGCCAGGCCTGTCGCATCCCTCCCCAGGGACAGTGCTCCAGGCTGCCCTGTGACCAGCCATCGAATCTGGACGGTTTTTAAGGGAATGATGCTGATTTGGGAAAACAGTGTCCTCCCTCTAAAGGATTCTTCTAGTTGCCTGTAGTGAAAGAAACTTTCGTGCCAGGTGTGGTTGGAAAACCTCAAAGGAGTGAGGGCTGGGCCTTTGTCAAGCTTCCCAAACAGCCTGAATCAACTCTTTTGTTTCTACTTGTCTATAAACATTTGTTTGATAAATGCCTGCAACTGTGGTAGAATTCAGTCTCACACCCACACTCATTCACAAGGTAGCAAGGCTGTGGGGGAGCAGCTGACCCTCACTCACCAGGTCCATCTTTCACAAGCTTTCACGCTGGCAACTGTGTTCTCCCCAAGAGGCCTATGTGCAAACCACTTGAGGTTGGTCCCCAACAAACATGGCATTCGGTGAATCTGAATGCATAGACTTCAGGAAGGGATCCCTTAATACATTTTCCTCATCACCAGATTATGAGCCTCAGGAAGGCAGAGACGGGGTCTGTCTGGTTCACTACTCTAAGCCTCATGAAGTGCCAGCCCAAGGGAAATGTGTAATTTACATTTGTCAAATGAATAAAATAAGAAAGAATTTTGACATTTCTAGATCTAGTTTATTAACTGTAATCTGTGATTGTTCTTTATTCTACTCATGAGAACTGATCTGCACAGACCACAACCTATTGTTCGCCCTGAATAAGTTAGTCTTTCAAAAAGCAACAAATAACAGGCAAACAATAAAAACCGCTGGGATATTGTTCAATCCACACAGTAATGCAATGAGATTGGTATCGTCGCCCCCATCTTGGGATATGAAAACCGATGTTCAGAGAGATTATATCTTTTTTTTTTTTTTTTTTTTTTTAAGACAGAGCCTTGCTCTGTTGCCCAGGCTAGAGTGCAGTGGTGTGACCTCAGCTCACCACGTCCTCCTTTCGGTGGTCCTGGGTTCGAGGGATTCTTGCATCTCAGCCTCCCAAGTAGCTGGGACTACAGGCATGTGCCATCACAAATAGCTAATTTTTGTATTTTTAGCAGAGACAGGTTTTCACCATGTTGGCCAGGCTGGCCTCAAACCCTAACCTTAGGTGATCCACCCACCTTGGCCTCCCAAAGTGCTGGCACAGTGGCATGAGCCAAATTAGTAAAGCCAAGACTTGAACTCAGCTCTGTCAGACCCACACCCAGGCATGCTCCCCGGTGCTGTGCTATCCTTAATTAGCAATAACTCAGTTTTGTAGAAATTGAGTATTTTAAATTGTATTTTAATTAATTAATTTTTTGAGATGAAGTCTCATCCTGTCTCCCAGGCTGGAGTCTCACCCTGTCTCCCAGGCTGGAGTGTAATGGTGTGATCTTGGCTCACTACAACCTCTGCCTCACAGGTTCAAATAATTCTCCTGCATCAGCCTCCAGAATAGCTGGGATAACAGGCGTGTAGCACCACGTCCAGCTAATTTTTGTATTTTTAGTAGTGATGGGGTTTCGCCACGTTGGTCTGGCTGGTCTCGAACTCCTGACCTTGTGATCTGCCTGCCTCGGCTTCCCAAAGTGTTAGGATTACAGGTGTGAGCCACCACACCTGGCCTGGTATTTTCTATTACTTTCACTCTACTCAGTTTATGCTGCGTTATTGAACACATGCATCTTTTTGGCACTTCATCTTATTTTATCAAAAGCTTTTTTTTAAGGGAAAAACTAGATGGATGTTGGAATATATAAGCCTGCTTTCCGGTTCTTTTACTTTTAATTATTTTGATTAACATGTGGCCTTGAGGGATGTCTAATGGCCTCTCATATCTTTGAGCTGGAGGAGGATCCATCCCCAAGAATCTGTGGTAGCTCTCCCTGTCTCCAGGGCACCACTATGACACCCTCCCCACATGCACCTTTGCCAAGTGCCACACTAGACAACTGAGAGCCTTTTGTTTCATGCCTCTGTGGCTTGGTGCAGTGTTCTTTCTCTGGAATCCTTGTCCACTTGTTTGTTCTTTACCTTGGTTAACTCCTTGTTTTCTTTCAGGACCTAGTTCAACCATGAGTGCATTTGGGACACCCGGGAGATTCCCTGCCATCCTGAACCTCTGCCAAGCCTCACCTGAAGCCCTTTCTCTCTGCTCTCTGGACCCACTGAGCACACCTCCATCTTAGTAGCTGGCATGTGGCTCTGTAATAGCAGATAGACTTGCTACCCTTCTTCGCATATAAAGAGCCCAAGTCAGGGACTTTTCCTTAGTACTGGTATATAGCAGGCACTCCAAGTATGTGAAATAATGAATGAATAAATCGGGAAATAATTAGCCAATCCACAGTAAAGAAAGAGAGAAATGCAGGGATCAGTGGGCAGCAGTCTTCAGTGGTCTGAGAGCTAGCTAAACTTAATTATTTCTCTTAGCCCCTGAGCTTATTTTTTAACCTTAAGAGCATCACAGTTAGTTAGTTTTTGTTTTTTTTTTTGAGATAGAGTCTCGCTGTGTTGCCCAGCCTGGAGTGCAGTGGCGCGATCTCAGCTCACTGCAAACTCTGTCTCCTGGGTTCAAGTGATTCCCCTGCCTCAGCCTCTGGAGTAGCTGTGATTTTACAGATGTGTGCTACCATGTCTGGCTAATTTCTTTGCATTTTTAGTAGAGATGGAGTTTCATTATGTTGGCCAGGCTGATCTCAGACTCCTGACCTCAAGTGATCTACCTCCCTTGGCCTCCCAAAGTGCTAGGATTACATAGCTGGTTTTTATGAGAGAAAACAGACCATTTAATTCTGAATGTTCTGCTCCTCTGCCTGTTACAGGAAACACCACTACCACCAAAACAAAACAAAACAACAAACCTCTGGAAAGATTTTCCAATGTGGCCAGTTCTCCATCATTATGCCATCCACCAGCCTCCCTTCTGGGGACTGGGGCATCTGACGGCACCCAAGGACAGGCTGCGCTAGAAGTTCATAGAGCACTCACTAACACTGCAGCTTCTAGGTCCCCGATGTAGACCAAAAAATGACCTGAGCAGAGCTATGACTTGATCTAATTGTGGGACTCTGGCTTAACGAAATAAACAATTCCCGGCATAGCCCGACCCCTTCAAAATGTAATTTTTTCTGACCACACTGTGTAGATAAAAATAATTTAGTGATTTCCTCTCACTAAACTCTTGGGCGTCAACCAAGAAATCTGCAGTGTGGCTGTTCTGACAGCATTGTACAAGGGTAATATTTAGGTTTTCCTTGTGTTTTGATCAGTGTTCGTTAGTAGGAACACACCTGGCATTTTAAGCAGGCTAATTTTCCGTTGGGTGGAATTGTCCCATGCAATGCACAGTATTTAGCACCTCTAATCAGATCAGTGCCAGTTACCCTGACAGCCCCCAAATGAACATTTCCAAACATCTCTAGAGGTAAGAGCCATCATGAATACTGGGCTTCTTGGTGGAGTTATATTTGATTCATTTTGCAGCATCTTAGAATAAATGGAAGAGGCCACCCAACCCAGGGGGTGGGTTGAATTCTAAAGGGACAAGGCCCAGGGAGTTAGACAGCACACACGAGGCAATGAGCCAGGTGGACCAAGGCTTGTCCATGAGAAGAAGTGGAGGTCCTGAGAACAGAGAGGGTGTACCGGGTCCCTGAATGAAGTCAACGCAGTGAGGAGGATGGGCTCACTGAACCAAGAGATCTGAGCTCGGGCAGAGGTCAAAAATGGTGCAAAAAGGATGAAGAATGAGTGGGGGATGGAGGAAGGCTGGGCTATGGGCTGTACGCTGGCTGCAGGGTGAGCCTCTTCCTTACAGCCTCTGGAATGCAGGGCAGACCAAAGAAGCCAAGAAAGTCATCGATTCTGAGGCCAGGCGCGGTGGCTCACGCTTGTAATCCCAGCACTTTGGGAGGCCGAGGCGGGTGGATCACGAGGTCAAGAGATCAAGACCATCCTGGTCAACATGGTGAAACCCTGTCTCTACCAAAAATACAAAAATTAGCTGGGCATGGTGGCGCACGCCTGTAGTCCCAGCTACTCGGGAGGCTGAGGCAGGAGAATTGCTTGAACCCAGGAGGCGGAGGTTGCGGTGAGCCGAGATCGCGCCATTGCACTCCAGCCTGGGTAACAAGAGCGAAACTCCGTCTCAAAAAAAAAAAAAAAAAAAAAAAAAAAACCCCGTAAAAAAAAAAAAAAAAAAAAAAAAAGAAAGTCATCGATTCTGGACAGCACTAACAGCTTGAAGGTTCTAGGTAAGAACTAGCTCTCATCTCTTCCTTGGCCCTAAAAGAGGAACAACACAGCAACAACCCTGTCACCGCTATGGTCACACCTTGCAAATAAGACTCCCTGCAGAGAACTTCTGTTTTTTCCAAAGTGACCTAAATGGGCATCTGTATCATAAAGGGGGAGAGGCTCTAAAACTGGCCCAGCAGAAAAATCCACTGAAGTGCTGAGTGGACGGGGCATGAGTACAGACGTCCCTGCCCATCGTTGTGATTTAATGGCTAGAAGTTCAACAGCCCTAGCAGGAGAGCAATGGGCAAAGTTGCAGTGAAGCTACTTATTCCTTTGTCTCATCCTCACTTATTTTAAATTTATTTTATCTTGTTCTGTTGTTTGCAACTTTGTAAGTGGTCTTAAATCCTTTTGCAACAAAGATGGGTAAAAATAAATAAAGCAAAGAAATAAAATACGCAGCTGCTGTTGTCAGCACTGCCAGACTGGGCGCAAAGGGTTTTAGCTCTGATCTAAGAGGAAGGAGGTGCTCTGCTGAAGTGGGAAGGGAAGAAGGATGAGAAAAAGAAAACTCCACAATGTCGTGGAGAACGGCTGGCTGTGGACCCAGGGGCCTAGGTACCGTTCCGTGTCTGCATCAGAGTCACAGAGCCTCATGCAATTTACTAAGCTCTCAGGGCTCAGTGTCCCTACCTTTAAAATGAGGGATTATATTGACTGAATGGTCCCCTTATTTCCAAGCGCTGCGATTCTGTGAGGCACCCACACTTGACTCACATTCTTCTTCCTCTCTTCCTCAATATAACAGCCTCTCCAAGTTGAGTGGGCCAGTAAGGGTTCCTTCTAAAGGAGTTTCTAGGGGTGATGACAAATGTAAGTCAGATGGGTCATCTAAAGAAATATTTTGCCCCATTAAAATAAATTGGAGTGCAACTCGTTTGGGAATATAGAAAACTAGGATTTCATTGGCTAATTAACTGATCAATTTTCCCATTGTGAAATGGGTTAAAAATACTGGCTTCATCTCTATTCACTGATGAGGTGGTAAGTTCCTTCCCTTTAAATAAGTTCTGTTATAGAAAGTAGTATCATCTGCTCAATATCTAAGACTGCTGTGCCATTCATTAGTAACAATCAAAAGAATATTAATATTATTAGCATATGCCCAAGAAATGGAAGGCTTTGCTAATATTCTGGGACATTCTTCTTTTGCTTTCCATTTAAGATTTCAGACTCATTTTGGTGTACATAGTCTTACAAACCAAGAGTCACTGTCCCTATGTGCATACAGAATAGCTTAGGACAAATGGTGCTTTTAGCAGACCCAATTCAGAGCATCAGAGAGTAGTGCCCCAGGGCAGTGGTTCTCCAATGTTAATTACTCCAGCATCTGGTTAAAATGCAGATGCTTATTCTGTAGGTCAATACATTTTAATCATGCCTTTTAAAAACTTTTCTGTATTTCCAGTGGACATGGTGGCTCACACCTGTAATCCCAGCACTTTGGGAGGCTGAAGTGGGTGGATCACCTGAGGTCAGAAGTTTGAGACTAAAAATACTACTCTACTAAATACTCTACTTTTGTATTTTTATTCTCTACTAGAAATATAAAAAAAAATTAGATGGGCATGGTGGCACATGCCTGTAATCCCAGCTACTTGGGAGGCTGAGGCAGGAGAATCACTTGAACCTGGGAGGCAGAGGTTGCAGTGAGCCCAGATCACGCCATTGCACTCCATCTTGGGCAACAAGAGTAAAATTCTATCTCAAAAATAAACAAAAAAATATTTTTCCTGTATTTCTAATGCTTTGACATTGTAGGGGCTTGCTTGTCCTGGGGAGACTGCTTTTCTCAGGGCTAGCAAATTCCTAGAAATAGTAAAGGACTCGCCTATAAGTATGTGTACATATGCTGACCAACCAACCCGAAGCCCACACCCCAATCATCTTTTTTTTTTTTTTTTTTTCTTTTTTCTTGAGACGGAGTTTTGCTCTTGTTACCCAGGCTGGAGTGCAATGGCGCGATCTCGGCTCACCGCAACCTCCGCCTCCTGGGTTCAGGCAATTCTCCTGTCTCAGCCTACTGAGTAGCTGGGACTACAGGCACGCGCCACCATGCCCAGCTGAATTTTTGTATTTTTTTAGTAGAGACGGGGTTTCACCATGTTGACCAGGATGGTCTCGATCTCTTGACCTCGTGATCCACCCGCCTCGGCCTCCCAAAGTGCTGGGATTACAGGAGTGAGCCACCGCGCCCGGCCCCAATCATCTCTTTTGTCTGCCTCTTACAATCTGCACCACTAGACCCTTCCTTAATCACCCCAGGGTTAGGTACCAGACAACTAAAGAGTGCCTCTCCACCCTACAGTCTTCTGAGGTGATTCAAACTAGCCAATCCTGAACTGACTTACTATGCCTAGTCAATTCTTTCCTGTGGAAATCTGTTGTGGATCTACCAGCTGTTGGTGGATCTACCATTCTGTGGTGGGGGACAGTGGCCCTCTTCTCACAGTTCCACTAGACAGTGCCCTAGTGGGGACTCTTTGTAGGGCTTCCAACTTCAAAGGGTATAGCCCCAAACCTCAGTAGCCGAGGTATACCTTGGCCCCTTTTAGCCAGAAAGGCCCGCCTACATTTTCTCTTGTTCCCTCTGCCTCCTTAGCACTCCTGGTGCTTCCTCATGTGGCTCTGAGGTATGTGTGCTCCCTTCTCTTGGGAATTGTGAGTAACCAACACTCAGTTCAATGGCAGTGGTCTCCTGATCTCCTTGTTTCCCCATACCTGAATAATAATAAAGCTTGCATTTTTTTGTTGTTGTTCTTAAAATTTTTTTTGGTACAGAGTTTCATTCTGTTGCCCAGACTGGAGTGCAGTGGTGCAATTATAGTTCACTGCAGCCTTCATCTCCTGGGCTCAAGTGATCCTCCCACCTCAGCCTCCTGAGTAGTTGGGATTATAGGTGTATGTCACCACACCTGGCTAATTAAAAAAAATAATAAACACTTTTGTAGAGACAGGCTGGTCTCAAACTTCCGGACTTAAGTGATCCTTCTGCCTTGGCCCCAATGTGTTGGGATTACAGGTGTGAGCCACTGCGCCTGGTCAAAGTTTGTATCTTAAAACAACCAGGGATGGTATATTAGTCTGTTCCCACACTGCTATCAAGCACTACCTGAAACTGGGTAATTTATGAAGAAAAGAGGATTAATTGACTCACAGTTCCACAGGCTTAACAAGAAGCATGATTGGGAGGCCTCAGGAAACTTACAATCATGGTAGAAGGTGAAGGGGAAACAAGCATGTCTTACCATGGCAGAGCTGGAGAGAGAAAGAGTGAAGGGGGAGGTGCCACACACTTTTAAACAATCACATCTTGTGAGAACTCACTCACTATCACGAGAATAGTGCATTAGTCCATTTTCACACTGCTGATAAAGACACATCCGAGACTGGGCAATTTACAAAAGAAAAAGGTGTAATGGACTTACAGTTCCACATGGCTGGGGAAGGTAAGCAGGAGCAACTTACATCTTACATGGATGGCAGCAGGCAAAGAGAGAGAATGAAGCCAAACAAAGGGGGAAGCCCCTTATAAAACTATCAGATCTCAAGAGAATTTACTTACTATCAAGAGAACAGCATGGGGAAACTGCCCCCATGATTCAATTATCTCCATCTGGTCCTGCCCTTGACATGTAGGGATTATTACAATTCAAGGTGAGATTTGGGTGGGGACACAGAGCCAAACGTATCATCTGCCCCTGGCCCCTCCCAAATCTCATGTTCTTCTCACACTGCAAAATACAATTATCCCTTCTCAACAGTTCCCCAGTCTTAACTCATTTCAGCCATTAATTCAAAAGTCCACAGTCCAAAAGTCTCATCTGAGACAAGGTAACTCCCTTCTACCTATGAACCTATACAACCAGAAACAAGTTAGTTACTTCCAAGATACAATGGGGATACAGGCCTTGGGTAAATGTTCTTGTTCTAAATGGGAGAAATTGGCCAAAACAAAGGGGCAATAGGCCCTATGCAAGTCTGAAACCCAGTAGGGCAATCATTAAATCTGAAAGCTCCAAAATAATTCCCTTTGACTCCATGTCTCACATCCAGGCAACAGTGACATAAGCAGTGGGCTCCCAAGATCTTGGGCAGCTCCGCCTGGGTGGCTCTGCAGGGTACAACCCCTGTGGCTGCTTTCATGACACTTCCAGGCGCATGATGCAAGCTGTTGGTGGATGTACCATTCTGGGGTGGGGGACAGTGACCCTCCTCTCACAGTTCCACTAGACAGTGCCCCAGTGGGGACTCCGTGTGGGGCTTCCAACTTCAAAGGGTATAAGCCTTGGCCCCTTTTAGCCATGGCTGGAGCTGGAGTGGCTAGGATGCAGGATGCCATGTCTTGAGGCTGTACAGGGCAGCTGGACCCTAAGTCTGGCCCACAACACCATGTTTTCCTTCTAGACATCTGGGCCTGTAACGGGAGGGGCTGCTATGAAGGTCTCTGGAATGCCCTGGAGACATTTTGCCCATTGTCTTGGCTATTAACATTTGGCTCCTCTTTACTCATGCAATTTCTGCAGCAGGCTTGAAAAGCCCCAGAAAAAAGGGCTTTTCTTTTCTACCTCGCGGCTAGTCTGCAAATTTTCCAAACTTTTATGCTCTGCTACCCTTTTAAATACAAGTTCCAGTTTCAGATAATCTCTTTGTTCAGCATATGGGCATACACTTTTAGAAACAGCCAGGTCACATCTTGAATGCTTTGCTGCTTAGAAATTACTTCTGCCAGATACCCTAAATCATCTCTCTCAAGTTCAAGGCTCCACAGATCTCTAGGGCTGGGGGGAAATGTTGCCAGTCTCTTTGCTAAAGTATAGCAAGGGTCACCTTTGCTTCACTTCCCAAGAAGTTCCTCATCGCCATCTGAGATCACCTCAGCCTGGACTTCATTATCCACATCACTATCAGCATTTTGCTCAAAAACCATTCAACAAGTCTCTAGGAAGTTCCAGACTGTCCCACATCTTGTCTTCTGAGTCCTCCAAACTGTTCCTACCTCTGCCAGTTATCCAGTTCCAAAGTTCCTTCCACATTTTCAGGTATCTTTATTGCAGTGTTTCATTCCTGATAGCAATTTTCTGTATTAGTCCATTCTCACACTGCTAAAAAGCACTACCTGGGACTGGGTAATTTATGAAGAAAAGAGGTTTAATTGACTCACAGTTCTGTAGGCTTAAGAGGAAGCATGACTGTGAGGCCTCAGGAAATTTATAACCATGGCAGAAGGCAAAAGGGAAGCAAGCACATCTTACCATGGCAGAGCAGGAGAGAGAATGAAGGGGGAAGTACCAGACACTTTTCAACCATCACATCTTGTGAGAACTCAATTGCTATCACGAGAATAGCAAGGGGGGAAATTCACCCCCATGATTCCATCACCTCCTACCATGCCCCTCTTCCAATCTGTCCTGAGATTTGGGTGAGGACGCATATCCAAACCATATCAGATGGAGCCTGGTGATGATGACGCTGCTGATCAGATGAACCACACTTGGTGCAGCCAGGCTCTAAATTCCCATGCTGATACAGAATAGGGTGCCGCCATGGCCGGCCTCGGAGGGGAATGGCTGTTCTACATGTCTGGCCTGTCCCGGAGCCCAGTGCACTGCAGGAATAATGTGGGTGGAGAGGCCCAGGCTACTGCAGAGAGGACCCTGAGGTAACTGTTAGGTTCTGTCTTACTTTCCAAACGACATGGGTTTGTGGAGCTTTCCTAGATAGAAATTAAATAAAAAGCTGCAAGTAAAAGAAAGCAGGGCCTGAGGCCTTTAAACTATAGAAAGCACGGTGGGAATAAGGGTGACTCAAGGCCCAAAGGGGAAAGGTTAGGACTCTGAAGGTCAGCAGGCCCAGGGTGCCTGTGGCATGCTCCCTACCTGAGCCATGTCGGACACGGGGCCTGGGTGCCACACACGCACCCTCGAGAAATCCCAGTCATGAGGCCTCAGAGGGCTGCCAGAGTAAGCCTTGGGATCCATGCAATTTACAGTTCCCCACAGCAAGAAGCTACACAGGTGCCCATTCGCTCTTCTGCCCTAGGGTAAAGGAGGGCTCTGAGCACCTCCCTTTCTCTCAGGCGACCCAGGGATTTGAGAACTGACCTAGACAGGATCTCAAAACTTGGGACTGCAAGGCCAGAGCACTTTCCTCCATTCCAGGACATTATGGTTCCATGTGTTGCTAATGAAAGCAAACCCTGATTAAGAACCATCAATTTGAGATACCTCACATGGCTTAGCTCATCTAATCCCCACAACGCTATGTAGTATCTGCTCTTTAAATCCTTATTTTCAAGATGAGTAAGCAAGCCCAGAGAGGCTAGTAGCTTGACCAAGCCACCCACTAACTGGCAGGGTCAGAATTTCAATCCAAATGCTATACAACAGAACCTTCACATTCGCCTGCCTCCCCTGCAGGGCACGCTAGGGCAGTGTTATTCCAGAAGGAGCTCACAGCTCTGGATCGGAGGCATCAGCGCCACTTTGCAGCAAATGCCCCGCCCTCCTGACCTGCTGAACTGGAATTGCAGGGTTGGTCCAGGAATCTGTGCTTTACAAGCCCTTTGGATGATTTTGCTATATGCTGAATATACCCATTCCAGAGGCATCCCTGATGGAAATTTATTTCCCAGGCCAGGCCAACAATAACACCATATTACTACAGTAATATTATAATATATATTACAATTTTGAGTCAGATGTTTTGAGATCCTGTCTAGGTCAGTTCTTGAATCCTTGGGTCCCCTGAGGGACAGGGAGATGCTCAGAGCTCTCATATACTTCTGGACAGAAGAGATAATGGGCAACCGGACAGCTTTTTTTTTTTTTTTTTTTTAAGACAGAGTCTCACTTTGTCACCCAGGCTGGAATAGAGGGGCACCATCTCGGCTTCCTGGATTCAAGTGATTCTCTTGCCTCAGCCTTCTGAATAGCTGGGATTACAGGTGCCCATCACCAAACCTGGCTAATTTTTGTATTTTTACTACAGATGGGGTTTCACCAGGTTGGCCAGGCTGATCTTGAACTCCTGACCTCAGATGATCTGCCTGCCTCAGCCCGCCTGGATAGCTTCTTGCTGTGGGAGACCAGTAAATTACATGAATCCCAAGGCTTACCCTAGAAGCCCTCTGAGGCCCCCTGACTAGGTTTTCTTGAGGATACATGTGTGGCATTCAGGAACCACGGCTGTCAATGTCACCCATGGGTCCTTGATGCCACACAGCAGAGGTCTTATTACAATAGTAATAGACCATAAGTGTAACTTGAAGTATAGACTTCATGGCTTAGCATAAGCTCTGGGAGGCAGCTTGGTATATCAGAAAGAGATCAGGTATGGGTTCAAAACAGCTCCAGCAGAAGGTACAAGCTTGGAAACTTTGGGACAAGGACCTAACGTCTCTGAGCCTCACCTTCCTCATCTAGAGAATGGAAGTATGATATCTTACTCCCAGAGTTCCTGTGAGCATCAAGTGGGATAACTCTGTAAAGTGCTGTGCTCTGTATTTGGCACCCAGGAAAGCCTCTGTAAATAGCAGCCTGGTACTTCCTCAGAGCTTCCCTGTTTTCTAAACTTCATGTCCTTTCCTAGCATGTTTTACGACAGCACGAATCTTGAATTCCTATAGCTGCCAAGCCAAGAAAATAGCTTTCAAAAAGAATAAGGCAGCTACCCTCCTGGATCACTGGAGTAGTGTGCTATCTAAACATTGCCTAAAGGCATTTCTGTAGATAGTCACTTGGAGCACCTGCTCAAATGTCATCAAACTGGATAGGGGTGCTCACTCAGGAACCAAGGAAATTCACATGTAAGCAATGGTTTTGTTCTCATCTCTGTGACCCCCAACTATACCTGGTAAAACTGTGACTAGTGGCATGCCATTAAAAGTGTACCCCCACTGTATACCCCAGAGGTGGAGAAAAAACACTCGTGGTGTAAAACTGGCTGCAAGCACAGACCAAATTCTGCAGTGACATTTCAGTACTTTGAGTCAAACCAGTCCCCCATTTCTGGCCATATGGATACCTTGGAGGAAGAGCTCTTCACACTTGCTGTGACTGGAGCATCCTAATTGACACCAGCAGGCTTAAGGGATAGGCAAAGAAAAGGAA
Source organism: Cebus imitator (assembly GCF_001604975.1). NCBI lineage: Eukaryota > Metazoa > Chordata > Mammalia > Primates > Cebidae > Cebus > Cebus imitator. The sequence continues at coordinate 115,682 of NW_016107865.1, forward strand.
CCCCTACCCTCCAAAAAAACAGTGAGGGGGAATGGGAGAAGAAACAAAGAGATGGTGTGGGAGAAGAGGGAGGAGCTTCAGAAGGCATTCCTGTCATTACTCAGGTCACCTGAGGCCAAATCTGTCGTAAGCCACAATTAGTCTGTTTTTCAATCTGGAGGAAAAGGTACAAGTAGAATTTAAGGGATTTTTTTTTCCCAAAGATAAAGAAAAAAAAGTCATACTATATACTTCATTATATACTTATTATATACTTCATTATATAAATTAAAATCCCACTGGGACATGTCAGTAGTTACTCTTCATATCTGTAATAAAATATTTCAATAAAAGCGTGCAGGTGACAAAACAGAAAACCGAGCCGACCTCATCTTCTCATTCTCCCCTCAGGTTTGGAGACCTTTGCAAAGACAGACTATTTTATATGGGGGCTGGTCGTTTTCTGATCCTTTTAGATCCTGGCCCAGAAAAACAAAACCAAACAAAACCAAACTGAGTTCTCTTATACCTTAACTCTGATGCTGTGGTTCTCGGTTTTTAAAATGACAAAAAGGACCAGGTGTGGTGGCGCATGCTCATACTCCCAGCACTTTGGGAGACCTAGGTGAGCAGATTGCTTGAGTCCAGGAGTTTGAGACCAGCCTGGTTAATGTGGCAAAAACCCGTCTCT
>NW_016107865.1:117421-129228 GCF_001604975.1 Cebus imitator
AAAAAAAAAAGACATGCTTGTACACATTTTGATTTATTTATATAAATTCTGAGAAGTACAAATTTTGGTTCCAGGTCCTTGATCCATCTAGCCACATGCCCATGATGAAGGGAGCCCCAACTTACACATCCGGCAGCTTGACGAAAGTCTGCTTTGCTTCTTCCTCATGACCACTGGGTATTATTATTAATTTCTAAACAAGTGTCATTTTCATAAGTGAAAAATACTGACTGCTTTAACTTGTGTTCTTGCCTGTCAGTAAGGCTGCACATTTTTCAGGTTAATTGGCCACCTGAATTTCCTTTCCCGTGAATTGCCTATTCCCACCCATTCTCTAATGAGTATTTTTTTTCTCGTTAATCCATAAGAAATTTTGTAATAGTAAGACTATTAATATTTTTAAATCAGAAGTTGAAAACCATAACAGTTTCTTAAGACAGCTATGAAATAGTGAATATTATCAAAAGCATTTGAATGTTCTTTTGGTAGGGGACAGGGCGTGGAGGGGGCAGTGAAGGGTGAATTAGATAAAACAGCTCTGTGTCAAAACCTCTCCCCTTTTAAAACAACAGCAACAATAAGAAAACATCAGCCATACAAACAACGATAGAGAGGCATCTCAGATCGAGTCCTGTAGCTATGCTAGGTAGCCCCACGCCTTCCTGGTTAATCAGCTATAGGCTACCTGAGTGGGAAGGAAAGTACACGTGGACACTGTTCAACCCCCGTGGCCGTGGCCATAGGGAGGGCAGGGTATTTTGCAGAATTGGAGCCAGCAAGTAAGTAGTCTGAATTCTGAGTTTCTGGGTGCCACTTGGAGTGAGCTGAGTGATCACTAAAAAACAATATAAATGGCATTCACTTCCACCTGCAGGACAGGCTGGATTAAGGAATATTTAAGGAAGCTCTAACACAGTCTGTTTGCTCTACTCACTGTTCCAAAGAGGCAGGGTCGCATTGCACCTACCTTTTGGTGTGTGTGCCTGAAGGCTCCTGGGAGAGGCAGACACACGCAACCCGAAACCTCTTCACACACAGTTTGCATCTCTGCAGTTGACGGCAGGAGCAAAAAATGTGGCCAGCCAGGTTGGGAGGGTGGAGGGTGACGACTGACGGAGGCATGGAACCACCTTTGGCCTGGGGCCAACCTTGGTTACTAATCACAGGTCAGGTATTCAGGTCGGATGTCTACCATTCACATGAGCTCTTTGTCTGCCAAGGCCTGGGTCCAGGCTATGATTGTTCAAAAATAGAACAGGAAGTTCAGAACAAAACAGAAGCCAAGAGAAGCCTACAGCACAGGAGGGCAGGCTTCGGAGAGAGGATTTATCTTGTGCGGAGGCTTCCTAGTTGAGGAGAGAAGCACCTGCTCCAGGCACAGGAAGGCATCACAGACAGGTGATGAACGGCAGCCGGGAAGCAAGGGGCCTGTTGTGTTTCCATGTTACATCCTGATTCCAGGATGGGCAAGAGTAGGAAACAGACCAGTTCACAGTGGCCACCAGAATCACAGGCTGTACCTACTGAAACAGAATGATTCTTCTGTCCTTTTGTGAGCAGGAACTGAAGAACAGATGAGTGAAGGGAAGCAAAGGAAAGAGAAAGAGTCCTGGATGGGTGAGGGGAGTATTTGTGATCTTGGCCTGCTCAGCATCCATCCCCCTTTTTCTCTTCTTCCAGTAATAGCACCTTGCTTTTCCTCTGGGGAGCACCCTTCTTCACACTCAGTCTGGGAGGCTTCCACAGAGTAGACCCCGCCCCACAGGATCTACTTCAAGGACCCTCATGAAGTCCTCTCAAGGGATGTGGGTAGTTGATAAAATCATTGTCCCAGGCGTGGTGGCTCATGCCTGTAATCCCAGCACTTTGGGAGGGCAAGGCGGGTGGATCACTTGAGGTCAGGAGTTCAAGGCCAGCCTGGCCAACATGGTGAAACCTGGTCTCTACTAAAAATACAAAAAGTAGCCAGGTGTGGTGGTGCATGCCTATAATCCCAGATACTTGGGAGGCTGAGGCAGGAGCATCACCTGAGCCTGGGAGGTGGAGGCTGCAAGTGAGCCAAGATTGTGCCACTGCACTCCAGGCTGGGCAACAGAGTAAGACTCCATCTCAAACAGCTATCCCAGATATTTGTGTAAGGCCATTTTCTTATAGAAACTTCCTACTTGGGGCTTTGGGTCTTTCTGGCTTCCTAAACATGTATAACCTTGTCTCTTGGTTCACTGGGTTGAGATTCCCAAGCCCCTGCAGAGCTAGCTGTACCCCAGGGATATATCTCAGAGAGGACTAAGTCTAGGAATAATTAGATTACACTTGGGGGAAATCTGATACCTATTTAAATAGGGGGTGTGCCTGGAGACCACAGTGGATATGGGAAGGGTTAGGCTTTGGCAGCTCCATAAACAGAAGACAGACAAAATCTACCACTTACAGAAAAAGCAGGGGAAAAAGGAGTGAGCGTTCCTTTTGGAGTAAATTTCTGCTTTTCAGCAAGTGCAGGAAACAGAAAGACCCAGCTGTGAAGGGCCCAGTGAAGAATGCATTTAAAGGTTGCACTGCCAGGGCCTAGGAAAGGAGTGACCCTTCTGCTGTGACCCCATATTGGCTTCTTCCGAAACCCAGGTGACCACATAATCCTTTAACTGTCTCTTCCCCCTTTAACTACCAAAGCCCAATGACATCTTTTTTTTTTTTTTTGGAGACGGAGTTTCGCTCTTGTTACCCAGGCTGGAGTGCAATGGCACGATCTCGGCTCACCGCAACCTCCGCCTCCTGGGTTCAAGCAATTCTCCTGCCTCAGCCTCCTGAGTAGCTGGGATTACAGACATGCGCCACCATGCCCAGCTAATTTTTTTGTAGTTTTAGTAGAGACGGGGTTTCACCGTGTTGACCAGGATGGTCTCGATCTCTTGACCTCGTGATCCACCCGCCTCGGCCTCCCAAAGTGCTGGGATTACAGGCTTGGGCCACCGCGCCCGGCCGCCCAATGACATCTTAATAAGAAGCCTGGTGGCACAGACTTGGATCTGGAGCCCCTGGATGTGCTTCTTTCTTTCTTCCTTTCTTTTTTTTTTTCTGAGATGGCGTCTTGCTCTGTCGCCCAGGCTGGAGTGTGTGATCTTGGCTCACTGCAACCTCTGCCTCCTGGGTTCAAGTGATTTTCCTGCCTCAGCCTCCCGAATAGCTGGGATGGGACTACAGGCGCATGCCACCACACCTGACTAATTTTTGTAGTTTTAGTAGAGATGGAGTTTCTACTAAAACTAAGCAGAAGATGATCTTCTACTAAAACTAAGTAGAAGATCTCTTTAGTAGAGATGGAGTGTCTCCTAAGACTATCCTGTTGGCCAGCTTGGTCTCGATCTCCTGTCCTTGTGGTCCCCCTGCCTTGGCATCCCAAAGTGCTGGGATTACAGGTGTGAGCCACTGTGCCAGGCTACTTCTTGCTGCTTTGAATAGTCTGAGTACCACACAGGAAGCCTGAAATCTTGATCTTGGTACAGCCCTCGGGTCACAGTTACCTCTCTGGGCAGCTTTCCCTGGTATAGGTGGTTAATTCATTAATACCTGCAGAATGTAGACCTGAACAGACAGAACACTGCCTCTTGCCTGGGTTAGTAATCCAGGTACTGTTAATTCATTCATTCAGAGACAGGGTCTTGCTCTGTTGCTCAAACTGGAGGACAGTGGTGTGATCACAGTTCACTGCTACCTCTGCTTCCTAAGCTCAAGTGATCCTTCCACCTCAGCCTCCCGAGTAGTTGGGACTACAGGCATGTGCCACCATGTCTGGCTGATTTTTAAAAAATGTATTGTAGAGATGAGGTCTCATTATATTGCCCAGGCTGGCTTTATTATTTTTTTGTAGAGATGGGTCTCATATGCTGCCCAGGCTGGTCTTGAACTCTTAGGCTCAGCGATCCTCCAGCCTCAGCCTCCCAAAGTGGGATTACAGGCGTGAGCCATTGGGCTGGCTTCCACTCTACCTCAGAGGAGTTGGTGGTGTCTTCTGGGCATCCACTGGAAAATTCCAGGGCGCTCCACCTGTCTGGCAGAGCTGAGCACACCTCAGGAGGCCCTGATGAAGTTCCCAGGGGAAGCCCTGCCTCCCTCCACTCAGGCCAAGCTACTTCCTGCCTGTGTCCTCTCCATTCTCTTCAGATCTGAGCTGTAGGAGGCTTCCCTGAGCCCCAACACACATGGCTTCCCTGCCCTTCCTCCAACCCCACACAAATTCTAGCCAGGAGGCCCCGCACCCACCCCAACAGGCTGAACAGCAACAACCACGACAACCCAACACCCAATGTGGCTATCGGGTGTGAAGTGGCCAGCCCGGAACACGGGGTGCCTGACTGGACTCACGGGGCCAGTGCTGGGGACCTTCCCCACACCTCTCTCAGCGGGCACAGGAGAGAGGACACACAAGAGAGAGCCACAGGGTAACCGTCAGGCCACAGAAGTCACCCACGTCTCTGACTCTGTTCATGGCCATCATGGCTTCCAGCTTGCCTTGAGGGAGGCAAAAAAAAAGGGGAGGAACTGAAGGCCTGACTCAACAAACACAGGGTTGGGTGGGGGACAATGGGGTGCCAAGCGGAGCTGCTGGAAGGATTCCTGGACCATTCGGCACAGCGGCCTTGGAGCAGCTCATCACTCATCACTGTGCTCTGAGGCTCCCAACCCTCTGCACAGGCCAGTGGGGGTGAGCTCTGCTGTGCCCGCATCCCGCTCTTAGAGATGCTCACAGGCACACCTGTGGCCTTGCTATGTGGGGAGTGGTCTGCTCCCAGGGCTCGCGTGCGGGACAGTGAGACAGTAGGAGGCTTGCACTAACTTGGGTGTCGTTCCTTTGTGATCACGTTTTGTAAAAATCATGAATACCCTAGACTTGAGAGGAGGACCATCCCAGATGAAAGAATTCCCGGGTGGTGGCAGACATAGCCCAGCTGTTCTGCCCAGGGACAGGGCCCACAGGGCTCTGCTTTCCCTGCTGCCGGCTCCTCACCTGGAGACAGCACAGTCAGCGGAGGCCTCTTGTGGCTGCCTCTCTCAGACCAAACTCTTTTGAGAAACTTTTGATATGAATGAGAATAGGGTAGCCTAATGGAAATACTATCTCTAAGCTAGTTTTCTCTTGGGAGGGACTATCGCACTCTTTTTAAGAGGGGTGAGTGTGAGTGAGTGAGTGTGAGTGTGTATGCACACACGTAGGTTAACAGTTTGGTTCTAATTTAGTTGCATGTCCCAACTGCATTGTTTACTGGTAGTGGTAACTTTACTTCATCACATAGCCTGTTTTTCACAGTGACTTCAAAATGCATTGTAGCTGGGCGCAGTGGCTCACGCCTGTAATCCCAGCACTTTGGGAGGCCAAGGTGGGTGGATCACGAGGTCAGGAGTTCAAGACCATCCTGGCTGACCTGGTGAAACCCCATCTCTACGAAAAACACAAAAATTGGCCAGGTGTGGTGGCTCACACCTGTAATCTCAGCACTGTGGCATGATGGCAGGTGCCTGAAATCCCAGGTACTCAGGAGGCTGAGGCAGGAGAATTGCTTGGACCCAGGAGGGGAGGTTGCAGTGAACTGAGATCTCACTTCTGCAGTCCAGCCGAGACTCTGTCTCCAAAAAATAAAAAAATGAAAATAAAATTAAAATAAACAAAATGCATTGTAACTCATCACTGGTACTACCATGTCCTCAGACATCACGAAGACAGGCTGAGGGCAGGGCTAGGACTATGTGTGCACACGTGCACGCATGTGCATCCCTGTGTGTGCCCTCACAGTTAAAGCTGGGTCCATATTAAGAAGAAACAAAGACAAGCCATGGTGGCTCACACCTGTAATTCCAGCACTTTTCGAGGTTGAGGTGGGTGGATCACCTGAGGTCAGGAGTTCGAGACCAGCCTGGCCAACATAAAACTCCATCTCTACTAAAATTAGAAAAATTAGCTGGGTGTGGTGGTGTGTGCCTTAATCTCAGCTACTCAGGAGGCTGAGGCATGAGAACCACTTGAATTCAGGAGATGGACGTTGCAGTGAGCCGAGATGGTGCTACTGCACTCCAGCCTGGGCAACAGAGTGAGACTCTGCCTTAAAAAAAAAGACGAAGGTACAAGCCAGGTGTAGTGGTGTGCACTTATAATTCCAGCAACTTGGGAGGCTGAAGAGGGAGAATTGCTTGAAGTCAGGAGTTTAAGACTAGCCTGGGCAACATAGCAGGACCCTATCTATAAAAAAAATGTACAGCACCACTTCCAGTTTTTAGGCAGTGTGGTTCTGGGTGTTGATGCCTGTGCTCTTTGGATGCATGATGTGAGGTGTGCTATTTCATACTGAGGTCTCTGCAAAGCAGAAGGGCTAAGAGGGCTCAGGGTTAGATACACCTAGGTTTGAATCCTGATCCTGCCACTTTCCAGCTGTTAGTCTTTGGTTAAGTTCCTTTTCTCTGTATGCCTCAGTTTCCTCATCTGCAAAGTGGAAATATTGAGAGTTCCTATTTGCAGAGCATTGCCAGAGATGACTAAATATGTGAATACATATCAAGCGCTTAGAATACTTTCTGGCACACAGCATCTATTCAATAAATATTTAGTATTTATATTATTCAACAGATAGCAGCTATTATTATAAATAAAAAAGGGTGGGAAGTGGAACTGAATCACACTCAGGTCTTTTGCAGCTCTAAAATCCCACAGTTTCATGATGTTATGGAAGACTCAATAGATCTTGAATGGATCCTTTAGAAAACACACCAGCCAAAGGGAGAGAGGCCATGGGGAATTTAAGAAGAGGCTGCCCACCCTGCTTCTGGCCCCTGTATGTGCACTTTGTGTCAAAGCCCATGTGTTTCAGGTTGGCTCACACCAAGACAGCGCCATAGCCCTGCGGCCTCTTCCCTTGCGAAGGCAGCAGAGTGAGGTCAAAACCCTTTTTGTTTTGCCTGTTTGTGGATTCTAGCTCCACCTCCCAAGCCGCTGCTGCATTATGCTGCGCTGTTTAGCTGGGCTGCCAGGGTCAGTGCTAACAGGCTTCAAGTGTCCACGTGGCTGCTGAGACACTCCACTGGTACTTGACTTTGCTGCAATGGAGGGAGGAAAAGGAGAAGTGATGCTTGCTGAAAAGGCTGGATTTAGAACTGAAAGACACTGCTTGATGTAGGACTAAAGTTTTTCTTTGATGGAAAGAGGATATTTGGGTTTAAAGTCTCCTTTTTCAAGAGAACCAAAAGACTAGGTGTGTTAGTTTCCTAGGACCACTGTAACAAAGTCCCACAATCTGGGGGGCTTACAAGAACAGAAACTTAGTTTTCATCAGTCAGGAGGCCAGAGTCTGAAATCATGGTATGGGCAGAGGTGGTTCCTTCTGTGGCTCCCAGGGAGAATGTGCTACCTGCCCCTCTCCTTGCTTCTGTCGTCACCAGCGATCTTCGCTGTTCTTGGGTTTGCGGCTGCATCACTCTCAATCTTTGACTTCATCTTCTCGTGGCCTTTTCCCCTGCCTCTGGTTCCAAACCTTCTTCTTTTTCTTCTCTCTCTCTCTTTTTTTCGAGATGGAGTCTCACTCTGTCACCCAGGCTGGAGTACAGTGGCTCGATCTTGGCTCACTGCAACCTCTGCCTCCCAGGTTCAAATGATTCTCTTACCTCAACCTCCTGAGTAGCTGGGATTACAGGCGCCTGCCACCATGCACAGCTAATTTTTGTATTTTTAGTAGAGACAGGGTTTCACCATGTTGGCCAGGCTGATCTTGAACGCCTGACCTCGTGATCTACCCGCCTCAGCCTCCCAAAGTGCTGGGATCACAGGCGTGAGCCACTGCATCCGGTCTCTCTCTCTCTCTTTATTTTTGTGTGTGTTGTTGTTTTTTGACACAAGATCTTGCTCTGTAGCCCAGGCTGGAGTGCAGTGGTGTAATCACAGCTCACTGTAGCCTCAAATTCCTGAGCTCAAGGGATCCTCCACCTAAGCCTCCTAAGTAGCTGGGATTCTAAGGCACGTATCACTATGCCTGGCTAATTTTTTTTATTGGTGCTACCTGAATTCAGTACAACTTCATCTTTATTTAATTCATATGCAGACCCTAGTTACAAATAAAGTCGCATCTACAGGTAGGGGGTGGGTGAATTTGAGCCTATTTTTTTGGGAAGACACAATTTAACCCATTGTGACCTTGTTCACAAGGAAAACAAGATTCAGAACACAAAGGCAAAGACAGAAGAAAGAGAGAGTTTACTATCTGACCACTAGTAAAATGAGGGAAATCACCTCTGTAATGAGAAAAGCTATAAAACAATACTACATGGAAACAACCTGACCCCTCCACCTTTGCGCTCCCCATACTGGAGCCAGTTGTGACAAATTACAGGACTACTGGGAGAATAAAGCATTCATGATTGATGTCTCAAGAAAAGCTGCCTCACAAACCTTTAGAAAAATCTCCTCACCTCCTTCTCAGATCATATGGTCTAAACATTCCCCAGTGTGTGGACTGGCAGGGAGAGTCTTCTTTGTAAGGAATCTGCTCTCCAAATGGGAAGCACATACCTAGTCCTGATTACTCAGAACCGGGACGTGGTAAGCAACTTTAATTTCCATTTCCTTTTTTTTTTTTTTTTTTTGAGATGGAGTTTTGCTCTGTCATTTAGGCTAGAGTGCAGAGGCACAATCTTGTCTCAGTGCAACATCTGCCTCCTGGGTTCAAGTGATTCTTGTGTTTCAGCCTCCCGAGTAGCTGGGATTACAGGCATGTACCACCATGCCCATATAATTTTTGTATTTTTAGTAGAGAAGGGGTTTCATCATGTTGGCCAGGCTGGTCTCGAACTCCTGACCTCAGGTGATCTCCCTGCCAAAGTGTTAGGATTACAAGCGTCAGCCATCACGTCCAATCTCCATTTTTTTTTTGAAATGGAGTCTCGCTCTGTCATCCAGGCCGGAGTGATGTGATGTCAGTTTGCTGCAGCCTCTGCCTCCTGGGTTCAAGGGAATCTTGTGTCCTAGCCTCCTGAGTAGCTGGGATTATAGGCATGCACCACCACACCCAGCTAACTTTTGTATTTTTTGTAGAGATAGGATTTTGCCACATTGGCCAGGATGGTTTCGAACTCCTGACCTCAAGTGATCTGCCCGCCTTGGTCTCCCAAAGTGTTAGGATTACAGGCGTCGGCCACTGCACCTGGCCCTAATTTCCATTTCTGATTAAACGGCAGCATGGCGAGATATCAGCTACCTCCATCCAAACTTCCAACCATCTAGGAAATAATTCCAAGAGCACAAAGAAGGGTCTAGGAGCACACCTCTGGCCTGTGCCAGGTCAGAATCCACCATTCACCTTATTGTAGGATGCTTAAGGTATCCCCAATCCCTCAGGCAGCCCTGAAGGTACCTCATATGTCCTTTAGTGTGAACAAACCAAGACTGAGCAGAGTGTCAGGTGATGGCTGGCAGAGCTAGGCAGGGCAAACCCAGAAAGGCGGCACTGTCACCTTCCCCCGTCTCCTTAGTATTGGGCTTCATGCTTGGCTCCCAACACACACTCAAGCAAATGGCAAACAACAGGTGAGAAATATAGCATTCACCTCTGCAGATGCATCCTGGGAGTGTCCAGTATGGCAAAGGGCATCCTAGCCCAGCCCTTAGGAGATGATCAATCGCATCTACCCAGTGAATGAACTCATGAGCTTCCTGCTCATCAGGATCACACGAGAGACACAGAAGGATTCTGCCGTGTGTCTGCCATGGTCCTCCTGTGCTGTGGCATCTCAGGGCCCTATCAAGCAAACAAGGCATTCCTGCTGCTTCACACAATGTGGCAGCAGCTACTTTAGCATCACTGACTGAAAGCTGGGTAGACTACCCCAGCTTTCTACCCATCTTCTAATAATTTAACAATTAACATTTAAAAAGCACTGGAAATCATCACAGCATGAGGTTCTTTTAAATAACAGACTAAGTCTTACCCCCGTATTCACTTTTCTCTGGAAATAACCATTAAGACAAATTAAAAACTAGCAATCTGATTCTCTTCTCTGTCCCACGCAGTCACATAATATGGAACAAGATTTTTTTTTCCAGGGTGAGTATACCAACGGGCAATTTGATAGCAGCTGTTAAAACTGAAACGTGTATATGACCCAGCCATTCCTGAATAAGCACTATGCACAAGGGTGTTCAGTAGAGCACTGCCAGCATTAGTAGGGGGAAATGTAACCAACATGTTCATTCTATGGAATATTACTCATCAAGCAGACAGTCATGCACATGCTTGAAAGAGACCTAAGTTGAAAGGTTTAGAGAAAAACAGAGTTGCAGAAGTTATATATTGTTAGCATTTATGTTAAAAAACACACAGCAGGCCAGGTGTGGTGGCTCACACCTGTAATCCCAGTACCTTGGGAGGCCAAGGCAGGCAGATTACGAGGTCAAGAGATTGAGACCAGCCTGGCCAACATGGCGAAACTCCATTGCTACTAAAAATACAAAAATTAGCTGGGCGTGGTGGCACACGCCTGTAATCCCAGCTACTTGGGAGGCTGAGGCATGAGAATCGCTTGAACCCAGGAGGCGGAGGTTGCAGCAAGCTGAGAGAGCATCATTGCACTCCAGCCTGGGCAACAAGAGCAAAACTCCATCTCAAAAAAAAAAAAGAAAAAAAAAGAAAAGAAAAATATACAGCAACACTAGACATTTTCCACAGGGGTATGTGTGTGTGTGTGTGTGTGTGTGTGTGTGTGTGTGTGTTTGTGTAAAATATATGTGTGTATATATATATTTCATATATATAAAATATATGTGCATATATTATATATATATATATATATATGAGAATATAAATGCAAGAAAAATGTTTGGACAGACACATCCCAAACTAACAACGGTATGTATGTTTGGGGTAGGGAATGGGCTTGGAGTAGCATTTTTTTTTTTTTTTTTCTGAGTCGGAGTTTCGCTTTGTCTCCCAGGCTAGAGTTCAGTGGCATGATCTCAGCTCACTGCAACCTCTGCCTCCCGGGTTCAAGCAATTCTCCTGCCTCAGCCTCCTGAGTAGTTAGGATTACAGGCATGTGCCACCACGCCTGACTAATTTTTGTATTTTTAGTAGAGACAGGGTTTCAATATGATGGCCAGGCTGGTCTCGAACTCCTGACCTTGTGATCTGCCTGTCTCAGCCTCCCAAAGTGCTGGGGTTACAAGTGTGAGCCACTGCGCCCGGCCTAGAGTACTATTAAGGAGGACTTCAACTTGTAATAATGTATTACTTGTATAATGTGAAAATTATTTTTAAAAACCTAAGAACAATTTTAAAAAGTATGATTTACCACTTTGCTTCTCACGATAGTTGTTCTTTGCGAAATTATTATCTAGCTGGAGATAAAATGTTAAATTAAAAGGTATTCCTGTAGATCTTAGGAAGGAATGCAGCCTGTGACAAGAAAATCTAACTGTATTACAAAGGTATAAAAAAACTTCACTGAAGAGGGTTGGGGGAAAAGTGCTGAGCTAAGTAACTTTGGAAATAAGTAGTCTATAAACTAAAGGCAAAAGTGGATATAAGCATTGTCCTCTAGTTGATAACATTGTTTCCCAGGGGTTACAATTCTGATACTGTTATATATGCATATTGGAACTGAACAATTAAGAAAATGGATTGCAGGGCCGGGCACGGTGGCTCAAGCCTGTAATCCCAGCACTTTGGGAGGCCGAGGCGGGTGGATCACGAGGTCAAGATATCGAGACCATCCTGGTCAACATGGTGAAACCCCGTCTCTACTAAAAATACAAAAAATTAGCTGGGCATGGTGGC
>NW_016107865.1:129441-130444 GCF_001604975.1 Cebus imitator
TTACTGTTACAGTAGAAATTTATACATAAGCAAAGGGAGGGGACTAGAATGATCCATATGGTAATTGGTTGGAGTATGAACTCATGCTTAATATATATACAGATGGTTACATATAGAAATATTTACAGGAATATAATACCTATTTATAGCTATGAATACACAGTTAGAAGACACATACTTATTTTCCTGTTCTGTCAGTTGAGAAGGCCAGAAGCAGCAACACTCTAGCAGCAATGAGCATACCTAGTACCCAGATCTTGGTTTCTAATACCATTCTCCTATAAAAGGAGCCAAGACTCCTTGGAGAAATGGCTGATTCTGGAAAAGAGGCAGGAAATATACAAGATGAGCCCGGGGCATGTTGTAGTACCAGAAAGTAAGGAAGTGCTAAAAAAATAATAAAATACTCCAAGGATGGGCGTGTGTCAAAGGGACACAAGAGCCACTTGAAAGAGCATTCAGTGGCCAAAATTGAACAATTTGAGAAATAAAATAAAGTAGTATTGGATTATAACCCAAAGTACAAAATAAAGATCTATGAGTCTATATTGTTACAAATACGTGATTGAATAAATACATGGCCACACATGGTGGCTCACACCTGTAATCCCAGCACTTTGGGAGGCCAAGGCAGAAAGACTGCTTGAATCCAAGAGTTTGAGTTCAGGCAACATAGTGAGAGATGTCCCTACAAATAATAATAATAATGAATAATAATTAGCTGGGCATGGTGGCATGCACCTGTGGTCCCAGCTACTTGGGAGGCTGAGACAGGAGGATCACCTGAGTCCAGGAGCAAAGCTGCAGTAAACTGTGATGGTGCCACCACATTCCAGCCTGGGTGACAGAGTGTGACTATGTACCAATAATAAATAAAGGAGAAGACAAAATTTTCCTTACAGAAAAATTCCAAATAATATATATAGACATTCCACTCTTAAGGACAGGGAGCATAAGTCCCTACTTTTTCTTCCTCCTCCTTCTTCTTCTTTTTTTTTTTTTT